>NC_072731.1:196269222-196363300 GCF_026930045.1 Uloborus diversus | reverse complement strand
AAACAAAATATTTAGCTTATTTGTATTTTAAATATTTTTCACAGTTAGTCAAGTGCATACGGGCCAAAGTGGATGGGAAAAAGTGAAATAGTTCATTTCGTTTACTTATTCAATTATTTACTAAATCACTTACGTAATCATTTATTAAATACATTCCTTTACTTTATAATTCACGTATTAGTTCATTCTTTCACTTATTTTCTTATTAATTCACCATTTTATTCAATAATTATTTTTTCTCATGTATTAATTAACAAGCTTATTTATTTATTAGTTTATTGTTTCATTATCTTTTAATTTATTGAATTATCATCTTAATTGCTCTTTAGTTTGTTCAAAAATATTTTTCACACTCGAATATAAAATATTTTATTCGAAAAATATTTCATTTTTCACTTTGCCCCATAATAGAAAAAAGTGAAATTTTTCCACTTTTTTTATGAAGGCACAATTTTACTGCCAAAAATGAAAAATGATGTTTCAATGCCAGTTTCAGAAAAAAAATACAATGTTCTTTCTTTGTGTACAGTAATTGTGGTAACAAAATTTCAGTTTGTTTATTTTGAAAGAGCTGTACCATCTTAACCATTGCACTTTACCACACATTCCTCTACTATTCGTAACAATGGGGATGTTAAAAAATGAAAATCTTTAAAATATTAATTGCTTCTTATTACAAACAAAGCACTTTGTATAACTCTTTATCAATTCCACTTTTATAAAATTTAATTACTATTTTTTTAAATTATACTTTTCGTTTCTATTATTAGTGTTAATGTGCTTAATATTCTTTCCCCACAGGATTTATTTATTTCGCATTGAAATTATTAGTTCGTCGTCATCGTTCTAAGTCAGTTTAATTTAATTAGTTTAGTTTTCATGTGGTTTTATTTAAACGTTTTACTGCCATTGAGCATATTGCATACTGAGTAAAAATAAAGTTTGAATAAATATTATCACTGTAATTTTCCATTGTATATAATTTTATTCGTACATCTCTAACCATATATAATGTGATATCTTTGTCTTTAATTGCGTTTCTGTTACATAAAGTAATTACGTCTTTTATGCTTTAGGACTCATGCCGTTACGTCATCCATTAGATATTTATTTTATTATTTATCCATATTTTATTTAGGAGTGCTAAAAATACAAAACAACGCAATATCTATTTATTTTTAGATGGTGTTACATAATTCGCGCAGAATAAAAGAAATTAACAAACATAGAATATAATCAAGTACATATGAGGCAGTGAGAAGCAAAGGGATTTAAGTGCCAAAATTAAAAATTTGGAGATAATCAGTACAAAAGGTTGGTAGACCTCTCATCTGTTTGGGACATTAGATTGTTTTAGTAACTCTGGTAGGTGCTGCTATACAGCATGATTTAGAAAAACTTTTCAATGAAAGCCACCTAGGACGTTATCTTTAAACGCGTTTTACTCAAAACTTGAAAATGTCCACTTACATCCCTTTGCTTCTCACTGCCTCATATGTATATCATGTTCATGTAAAAAAAAAATGTGTTTCATAAAAAAAAATCTTCATCTTACCTCACATTAATGCGATAATGAAGATTAATGCAAATAAATTGATAATGAATACAAAGCAACAAACTGAGATAAAATGAAAAGGTCATCCCCCAGATGCATAAAATTAATCTTCTTTATCAAATACTACTTCCAGTATAGCCATTGATTTTTTTAAATCTTTCCCTTCTATCGTGTTCGTAGAGAAACTTATTTTTTTTTCAAAAATGGTAAATCAGTTTATTGATCATATTCATACGTCTTTTTCGGGCAAACTTAGCCTGGAAAAACCACACACGAGAAAAATATAAAGAGCATGAAGCAGGTGTTTGATAGACATGATATAATATAAGCTAAAGCGCATGCGAAATTTTTTCATTAATTTTTTTATTTATTTATGATTTTCCCACATTAATCTTTATTATATAACTTAAACCAGAAGAGAACAAGAAAGTGAGAAAGAATATATTTCATAAAGATGATTAATGCCATACATTCGGTACTTGACATTTCTGACTGTGTTATGTTTTCTCAATCGATATTTATCATCTTAAACCTTAAATACTGGTTACGAGAAAATATTGTTCAGGTTATATAGTTTGTACTTCTTCTAACTAGACTATGAGAGGAACTTGTATATGATGCAGAGTTTTATGAGTAACACATAAAAGAATGCGTCAAAAATTTTGCGCAAACTGGAAAAAAAAAGCATTTCCTAAGTATCTTCCTTTTAACCGTCTATACAGTGATTGCGCTATATTCCAGTGTGGAACGTACTGTCTGACCACGGACTGTATGGAAAGGCAAACATCCAGTGTACATGCAGAAATGTAAACCGGAAATGCATCTATTAGTTCTTAGGGATGTCAGCTTTTGCAGATGTATGAACGCCTCTAAATTAAGCAGAGTCTCACTCAAATGAGCGGAAGACGAGTATCAAATGTTCACTCTATTTCCCCTCATTCAGATTCACTCGTTTTAACTTGACGTTTGCCAATTCCATGCAATCCGTGGCTGGGCTGTATTATCCTTGCACTGCAATCAATACGAAAAAGGACATACATCTGCGGCTTGTGCTCTTTCTGCACAAAAATTCACTAATTAAAATTTTTGATTGCAGTTGCAGCATTTAAACTATTCTAATAAAAACGAAGCAACACCAACCTTAGCTCCCTTTCGTATAAAATGCAGTTCATGCTCTTTCTGAAATGATAAAAAAAATAATAAAAAAAATGTGGTAATAATTATATTTCTCAAAGTCTGTTGTCTTACCGTCATGCTTATTTATACCTGGGTTTATTTCCTTCAAACAATGGATAAAACATTATAATTGAAAATGAAAACAAATATTCCTGCATAGGGGAAGAGTGGGTACAGTGAAATGAAGATAACACTGAGATGGCAGCAATTTATTTTTTGTTTGAATATTTCCTACATGGCAAGGCTTTTGAAAAGTCAAGATGACACGTTTTAAACAATATTGCAGAAAGGAAGTCGTTATCAGATATTATATAGGAAAAATAACAATGTCCTCATTATTTGAGCCCTTCGAACTAAAAAAATTGTATTGCATCGAAATAGTCATATAAACTTTACAGACCGCTGTAGGTAAGTTACTTAATATTTAATTCTTGTTTTTAAAATGTTGTTGCGAATTCGCATTGTCTGAAAATGGCACATTTTGTACAAGTACGCATTTGTTTGCACATGACAACAGTGAGATACCATAAATTCTCGTTTCACTCTTCACATGGTACATCTATAGTAAACAATGAGAAATAATGTAATGAATTGAATTTAATTACAACCAGCCCCTTGATGCTAGTGATAACAAGGGACGTTTTAAAGCCCTGCTGAAACAACATAAGGTCCTTTGAACGGAATAATGGTGTAGCTCAATTATATTAATCTTTTAGCTAGATTTCTAGTAAATCATATCACAAACTTGTATGTATGTATGTTCCGTCCGTTTGAATTGATTTATTTTTATTCAGTTTAATAGCAGTATCTTAAAATGTAGTGATATTTATCAAGACTTGAACATTCTTAGAAAATATAAGTCTAAAAAACTTATCGTCAGACTTTCTGAAACGAACACGAAGAGCTGTTGGGCAAGTGATAGCCAATAGCTACAGCTAAAACATTCCATTACTACCGAATGCAAAATCGGGAGATGACCATCCAAACCAACTCATCAATCCAGAGCCTTCTAAGTCATTCTTTTCCGTCCTGCACAGATACGCGTTAGTCAAAAGGTTAAGAAAATTCTTGACGTGGTCGAGAAAAGAAAACTATGATCTCAACAAATGTCCGGGAGAGAATGCTATGGAGCAAAGAAGAAATAAAAAAGTACCAAAAGTAACCAGAGTTGGTAATATGTATAAGAAGAGAAGAAAGTGATGTTTCTGATTAGGATTATGTTTTAGACGACTCAAGAGCTGAAGTCTTAGTATTCTGCAGTTTAAATGAAAACCAAGCAGAGATAACAGTTTGTGAAAGATCGCTTTAATTTTGCAGAGTTCACAGCAAAAGAAAAAAAAAATCTTTTTTTTTTTTTTTTGGAGGGGAGGGCACTTTGAGCCTTTAAATATGCATATAATTTCAATTTGTGTTCCATGGAAAAAAATTTGTGGAAACTTTGTTTTTCATTCTGTTTTATTTTCCCGTTCCAGTCTGTCAAGAAGACATTATATATCTTGCTAACTCCAATAACTCATACAAAAAACAAACAGCACTCATTCATATATATTCCATGTAAATTTAGATTCATTCAATGTTGGCTAATCCGAAAACTTAATTCTTATTGTTCCCATGTATTGTGTCTTACTGTTCTCATGTAATGTGCCTTACTGTTCGTGTGATTCTCACGATCTAAGACGATTAAGATGTGTCTTAGTTTTCTAGATAAACTGAGTGATGTTACAATTATTTTTACTTGATCTGTTAAAGTAAACTGAGTTAGTTTACTGCAATAGTTGTTCCTTGGTTTGAATGGAACAGCAATTTTTGTCACCAGCTCCCGACACCTGTCAATAGTCTAAACAAAATGAGCTATTTTGCAATAGTATGAACTTTCTCATTTCGTATTAAAGAAAAATATTACTGTTGCGGAAGAAGTTCCATGCAGCAAAGAACTATATAAAATATTTCAAAATCGATTTTTTTCAGATCGGATTAGAGTATTTAAAAAAAATTATAATGCACTTGGTCTTTTGGAGTTTGAAAAGTATAGCTTTTATTTATATGTTGATATTTCATTATATCTGTCTATTCTGATGCTTAAAACGATTTTTTAACATTAAAAAAATTACGCATTGCTTTTAGTAACATTTAAAAAAAACGATTGTGTCAGATTGTTTGTTTTTAAATGCTCATTTTTAAATTCCGCCTTCACTTCTGAAACGTCAATACATGTTAGCAAAATACTCATATCTCTCTTTAAAACGACTAAAACTTCAAAAGGTAAAACTTTCGCCCGTGCTTGGTTTGTTTTAAGTGAAATATATTCTGTCTCTTTATGAAAATTGCTTTTCAAAGGCAGTAATTACATTCATTTTTCAACAAAAGCTTCAATTATTATAACGCTTCAGATTTAAGCTTTAGAACTATTCTTCTATTTGCAAATTAGGGCTTCTAATGTATCATGTATACATCTCACGAAAAAAAAAAAAAGATTTTCTAATTAAATATACTTTTCAACAAATGTAGTTAACATATAATTACCTACTTAATTGTTATTTATTTTCATTATTTTTTAAATTGTTTTTTTCTATTACCAGCACTTAATAAAAATCAAGGACTTGTTTTGCACAGATTGAATATGTGAAAACTGGTTATGTAATTCAGTTTTTAGCCTACTGTTCAAATGCAATCAACATTATTAGCGTAGATGGTCGAAGTTCCCTAAAAATATTACATATTTAAAATGTTATTGAAACTTTTTATTGGCTCTTTAAATGTACTTCCAGAATTTCATTTATGATCAATTTTTTTTCAGTTTCATACTTTTTTTTCTCTTCACTTATGCATCTATGTATCGACGTTTCGAACTTTCCTAAATTTCTGTTTCTATATTTTCCAATGAAAAATAGTTTAAAATTTGATTATAATGATTAATATTATTCTAAAAGAAAATATTTACATTGCTCTGTAGCTCTGGGGAGCTTTTTTTTTTTTTTTTTTTCGAATTTATAGTTTTAAAAAGATACAGCTCACTGGTGTCTCAAGTTGAATCATTCTCCAAAAATATTTATGTATAACTTATTTATGTATTCCCGTATGAAACTTTAGTTAAAAAGTATGTCTTCTTATTTTCATAGAGTCATTTACTTGCATGTAATGCACCGCCAGCTTAGTCATTTCCAGCCGATGACTGCAGTTTCGTGCTTATTAGCACTCATCAGCCCGGCATAGGAAAGTGACTGAGCTGGAGATAGAAAACCTCTTAAGGAAGCCAAGAGCGCCAAACAAACTGGTAGCTAATACAGAATTAGCACTGACCAGACGAGTGACTGAAGCAAAGGTTTGGTTCAACTCGAATTTTTACTGACTATAGGACGGTAACTTACTGAATATACCTGCCTTGCCTTCAAAATTCGAAATGAACCGAACCTTTGCTTCGATCACTCGTCTGGTCAGTGCTAATTCTGTATTAGCTACCAGTTTGTTTGACACTCTTGGCTTCCTTAAGAGGTTTTCCATCTCCAGCTCAGTCACTTTCCTATGCCCGGCTGATGAGCGCTAATATAGAATTAGCACAGACCAGACGAGTGACCGAAGCAATGGTTCGATTCAACTCGAAGACTGAAGGCAAGGCATGGTATATTCAGTAAATTACCGCTCATTAGCCAGGGCTAACGCAGAAATACATGAAATACACCGAGAGCTCAGTCATTTCCATCCGAGGACTGCAGTTTCGTGCTTATTAGCACTCATCAGCCCGGCACAGGAAAGTGACTGAGCTGGAGATGGTAATTTACTGAATATACCATGCCTTGTCTTCAATCTTTGAGTTGAACTGAACCATTGATTCGGTCACTCGTCTGGTCTGTGCTAATTCTATATTAGCTACCAGTTTGATTGGCGCTCTAAGCTTCCTTAAGAGGTTTTCCATCTCCAGCTCAGTCACTTTCCTATGCCGGGCTGATGAGAGCTAATAAGCATGAAACTCCAGTCCTTGGATGGAAATGACTGAGCTAGCGGTGTATTTCATGTATTTCTGCCTTAGCCCTGGCTAATAGGCGGTAATTTACAGAATATATCATTTACTTACAGCTTTGCAATAATCAAACAAAACTAAAATAAAAAAATTATATATATATAGCTGTTTCTAAATTTAACATCAAATATTAAACTTTAAGAAGTTGAATGACGCTCTTTAAACTAAATACTTTTATCGGTTTAATTTTTTAACACTTTATTTCAAGATGTTTCCAACGCTTCACAAAAAACTACAGTGGGAGAAAAATTTCCAGATTTAGTTTCCTGCAGTAAAAGTATTTATAGTCCTAAGTTCGTGTGACACTTTTTATAAAGTTTAAAGAAATATTAAATTCCTAAGAGGATTTGTCGCTTACCTGAAACATTTTCCTGGAATGTCGCCGGCACAAGTGGAATTAAATACAAAAGACAGAATCTGATTTGTTAAAATTTGATCATTTTCTTAAATAAAAGAAATTTAAGGCAGACAAGAATATACTTAAGGATTGAAACATGTGCTTTATATTTAAAATATAAATCTTGGAACCAGATAAATTCCTTTCGACGACGAAGGAGACATTGAGACGTATCAATTACTGATGAGATACAAAATAATAAGTGACTTTAAAACATTTTCTGCATTCAGTTTGTGATTGTGCCATTGATAAATGCTGCTTTGTATTATTTTTTTCACCTTTCGCAAAGATATTTCTTAAATTGTTTGCTAATCTGTGTGCTTAGATTTATGTATTTACGTTGCTTTCTTCGTCTTTGACTTTCCAAATACTAATAATTTTATATTTGTTATATTAACAAATATCTTTCCCTATCAATCTTTCATTCTTGAAACAGAAATCCTTTTAGAAGTCTGGATCTTAACATTCCGTTGCCTTATTTACAATAAATAAACCCCCGAAGATTTTAACCTTCAATGAGTATGCGTTTTTTTATTTATTTTTATCGACAATTCGAGTTGGAATTAGTTATTTTTCCATCGTTTACAATAAAACTCACATAGGCAATTAATTGCGTAGTCTAAAAATCGAATAAAATCGTTTCTTTCAAAAACAAAAATCCCAATAAAATGCCTTAAAAAATGTGTTAGGTAATATATCATACATTCTTTTGCTTGGTGCTTTTTTTTTATAAGCGTGATTCTTTAGACCAATTACTTTATGAGTTCTCTCCCAATCGTGTCAACGAGAGAGGTGTGCACGTTTGAGCAATAATTATCTGTAAACGGTTCTCACCAGATCTTAAACCAAGATTTTTTCAAAAAAAAAAAAAAAAAAAAACCGTATATATAACAGGAGTAATGGTTTTTGAATTCAGGGGTATTAGATTTTTGAATTGGTTCATAATTACCCCACTAATAACCGTGAAAAAATTATACCTATTAACTCAAAAACAAATCTATTGTTTAAATGCATTAATTCCTAAAGACCAAAATTGTGGAACACCTTACCTAATTGTTTAAAAAACCAGCAATAATCGAAATGTGTTTAAGAATAGGCTAAACAATTTTATACTCAATTCTACTGCAGTAAATTAAGGATAAAGTAGCATATTCGTAATAGTATACCTTGGTTCCGTTATAAAATTAGACGTACTTAATTGCATTACTTGTTTTTGTGTTTATGTGTTCCTTGTATGATTATGCATTTTTTTTTGTTAATTTTATCTTATGTTACAAAACTGGCTCTAAATTAAGCTTTTTTCTGAGTGGTGGGAGCTAGTCAGGCTATTGTATAGCCTTTACTCCCATCTACTCAATCAGGGATTTTAAAATGGACAGGGAGAAATATATTTCTGTTTGTAATTTCTTTTTTTTTTCTTTTATTTTATATGTGAAATGCATATTTTTAAATATATATATATCTCCCTGATTGAAATAAAATGAATTGAAAAAAATGAATTGAATTGAATACTTAAAGTTAAAAAGGTTTAAAGTAACGCCCTCTTGATATAATAAGTCTTCATCTTTCATCATGTCTAGATTTATGTTCGAAGCACCAGCTTAGTATATACGAGGGTTGTAAAACATTAACAGCAGGAACTATGTTTTTGCATTTAGAACGAGAGTGCTGCCCCCAAGTATATATATATATATATATATATATATATATATATATATATATACCATCAGCAACATACACTAGTTATCACGCATTAGGGAAAATCATAAAAATAGCGATAACTGTTTCAAGAATAAGCCAAACCGTGTAAAATTTGAATACGTTGCCAAGTAAGAATTGTTCAATAAAAGTGCAGTAATGCAATTTAGTGTTGCTGAAATTGGAGTGCGTCCTCTGTGAGGAGCATAAGAAGTCCTTGTTTGAGAGCAAGCCTATAAATTTCGCTGTGATACTGCCATAAGAATTCCGCTATAGCCATTTTGTAACAATGACTTCCAGGCATCATTTTCCTACAAAACTTGATGGAAAGCTATTGGGAGACTAGAGGCAGAGGAAACTCAAACTGAAGTAGCCAGATGGCTGAATGTGAGTTCTTTTGTGGTTCATAGACTTTGGAGCCGAACCACCGATTTGGCATCCAGAAGTTTAGCGGTTCAGCCAATGACGGCTAAAGGCTAACGGATATTTGAGGTTATGTGCACGCAATAATAGAGCCGCTACTCTGACATATCTCAGATCCCCCCCCCCCCACCGAAAGGTTTGTATCAACGTTAACTGTGCGTAAAAGGCTTCACGACGGTGGTCTGTATTCGAGGCGATCAGCCATTTGTGTGCCACTCACACCTCGCCATAAGAGGGATCGTTTACAATGGGCACGACAACATGTCCACTGAGCGCCTTCTCTTTTCGGATGAGTCCTAGATTTAGTCTAGAAAGCGATTGTAGACTTTAATTTATATGGAGAGAACCAAGAACCCGTTTATCATCCATCAAACATCCGCGAAAGAGATGGATACGAAAGAGGGATTGGTCTGTGTTTTGGGGTGGCATGCATTTAGGTCGGACGCACAGACTTTCATGACTTTCCAAGGGAAACTGTGAATGCTAAGGTTTTTAAAAATGACATTCCTGATGATTATGTCCGCTTATTTGCAGGGGCAATAGGTGATGCCTTCCTGTTACAAGGGCGATATCGCAAAACCACACAGCTCTCATGGTAGATGATTTTCAACAGGCTACAATTTTTCCGCATAGAGTGGCTAGCTCGACTTGAACTGTACAAGAGCAATGGCTTCCGCTTCCTGTGAAACTAATTGACTGATAATTAACAGCATCATATATCGCTGTACGTGCTTTATTACTTCTAGAGGGGGGTTTTATTCCATATTTACGGTACTTTTTCTATAGCAAACTGATACTTTCGTTTTTTTTCATTTTAGGGATGTGTTAATTTCTATACTGCTATAATTGTCTGACAATTTTCTTTTTATGTTATTTTTTATCTCACTTTGCGTTGCATATTGTGGGTAAGTTTAATAAAATTCTTAAAGGGTGTCTTATTTTAATGTTAAGTTTTTAGACATCTGAGACTATTTTGAAGCTCTACATGTAGTTTAAATATGTTTTAAGTTTAATGTTGGAAATATTTTCGTACGCAATTTTTTCTTACAAAAATGGTAAATTAAACCAACTTTGTACAATTTTTTTGGTTACATTCGAAGTGATTTACCTTGTAAAAATGCAGAAATAAAACAATGTTTCCGTTAAAATCTCAAAATAAATTACCGCTTTTTTTAAATGTAAGTAAGTATAATATTTATACCACAAAATACCTATACTGGATATACTTCTTTACTTTATGTACTTTTTTGTTTATTTTTTATTCTTCAATTTAAACAATTTTCTATTAAGCTTCCTTTTCGAAGTCATAAATAAAATTTTTATCCCTTAGGAAGTGGTTAATTAATCATACCAGCGATGATGCTTGGGTGATAAAACATATTATGCAGTTGATTTATGATCTAAAATTGAGAGGTTTAGGAATATCCACCAGTTCTATGTTGACGCTTTTCAAAGTTTAAAAAGAAAACTGTAACCTGTCAGACATTGTAAATATCATACTATTTTGACAGCTTCTGAAGTTGGGTTAGAATAAAGTAAAATAAGTGGATGTTTTATTATGTAATTAATTTTACTTTGTATAACATTTAAGAGATTGTATTAAAAGTGGCAAATAGAAGCAACGAACAAGTTCAAAACTTATACTTTAGCAATAGATTTCATATACAACCTCTGATAATACATTTCAGTGAATGATGTCAGAAAGGCCTAACTGGCAACAGTTTGGAAACAAAACGCTACACCTGCATAGTGGCAGGTATTGTCCATCTGTCTCCTCCTTGTAAGGCTTGTTTTACAAAGTGCTTGTTCAATGCGTTTGGCTCTTACTTAGAACAGGATAGTGATGGAACGAAAGATCAGTTCTCCAGACCTCTCCAAAACTCAACCCTACCTCTTTCCCTTTTTCTATTTCCACAACTCAAACTCGATGTGGCAGGAAAGAAACAAAAAACCTGCTTTATGTGTTTGAATGTGTCCTAAACTGTGTTTTGAACGTACACTGAAACGTGTTAGTATAAATATTCTGTTATGAACGAAGGTGCACTCAATGTATTCCGTCCGGAATATTTTTTGAATTAAAGCTTCCGAACACATTTGAGAATATATTGCGGACGCATATGGGTATACAAGAGAAATCATTGAGTTTTTTACGCAATTGAAAGATCGGAGAGGGGTTTTAGAATATAAAAAAAATCAGATTCAATCTCTCATTTCATATTTAAAATTTTCCCATTCAACAATGATTAAAATATACATTGTGTTACAAATCATCATTATACATTGCTGACGTGAATGTTGTTCTCTGTCTTCTCTAATGTAGGTCGCCTTTTTCGCGGTGTTTGACAGCAAAGACTACTGTAAAAAGGAACGACTTTTTAACACGATGAGCGTTGCTAAACTCTTCTAAAACACGTGCACAAAGTGTTCTAAAAAAGAAAATATTTGTCAGCGTTTAAAAATTACTCTCAATTGCGTTTTTATCTTGAGAATGATTTTTGCGCACTTTTTCAGGAAGTTTAAAGCTTGTGTGCTTAAATAACTGAAAAGTGTCCTTATCTGTGTTCTGAGAACGTCCAAACCGCGTTCTTTAAAATACCCTTAAAAAGAGACACACATTTGTGTACAAAAACTGTAAAAAAAGTTGTTTGAGATTTGAAGTGCAAATATAATGAAATTATATCCGTTAAAATAAGGATAAATTAGTCCTTAAAGTAATGAATTTCACCCTTTTCCCGTGACCATAAAATTCAGAGATTTAATATCTCAGGTAACAATATTATTTTCTATGCAAGAGTTAGTATTTCTGCTAAAGCGAGAAGGAAATGAAAGGGTAAATAAGAATTATCTTGATATTTTATGCAATAAATACAGTGATATCACTAAGTTTATTATGATTTTCAAGCTTTCAAAGATGCATTTTGTAATAAATGCAAGATCACTATATTAAAGTTGCAGTTAAAACACTATTAAGCAAACGAAAAAGAAGAAACTATTCACTTTCATATATTTGCATTAGAAAAAAATCTATTTGTTTTCAAAAATGCCATTTCATTTCCACTGACAGCGTTGTCTCTTATGATAATCTTTCAATTTATGTAGCCATTCCAATTCCATTTTCTATTTTACGAACGCATTCCATTATTCGATGCTCTATCGCTCTTTTTTCAACTAGCAAGTTTTAAACATTTTCCCTCCATGAGTTTTTTTTTCTGAAGTATTTCTCGCAGACTTAAACTTTTTCCAACAAAAAGCACGGAAATTTGCAATTTCTGACATTCGAACATCAGGAAGTCATATCAAAGATTCACGTTCAAAACGTTTGAAGAAAAAATAAGTAGTCATGGAATCAATTTCTCATTCTTTTAAGGTATGTAAATGCATTTAATCATTTTATTTATTTATTTATTTATTTATTTATCATTTTTTTTTTTTTTTTGTATTTTACTTCTGCTATATTTCCTTGAATATCTGAATCAGTTTTATTAGCTTCCAGCGGTTTTTCTAACTTTTTCTTTAAACAATTATATTATCCTCCGACATTCTTTATAAAGATTTAACTTTTAAAGATTGATGTTTGGATTATTTTAAAATTAACAGTCACTTACTGCATATGTATGCACTAACTCGCCATTCACTGTTATTTACTATTTTTATTGAAGAAACAGGTAAAATGAATCTGAAATACAGGTGCAATATTACTTACGTAACCTAAAATACTACTATTATTATTACAAGTATAACTATTATCATTATTTTTTGTTAATGCTATTATGATTATTATTATTGTTATTATTATTGCCGTTGTTGTCATTATTATTGTGTCCCTTAATAGAGTTTTGTAGGATACTCCAATTCATTAGAATAAAAGACAAATAAAAACACATTTAAAAAAATCTTGATAGCATGAGCGCCTGGGGAAATTTTCTTGAGTTTTTCTCTTTTTTTCTGAAAAACCAATATTACAAATATTTTAACTTTCAGGAGGAACGGTTTGAAAACATAATAGTATTTATCTAAAACTGGAAAATATGAATTGAACGAATTTTTTTGTTCACTGATTTAATTGAAATATATGGATGCCTCAGTTGCCAAATCTATTCCGAGTCACAACTGACTACAAGGGCCGTAGCCCTGACTACAAGGCAGCCCGATCAGTAGAGTGTCGGATTCGTAGCCAGAGGGTCTTTAGTTCGAATATCGACGGTCGAAGACCCACCATCGTCATTAAAGGGGACTGGGCGACGTTAAATATGCTCGTGGTCTCAATGTGCTCCAAGTGAAACGATACCTCTGGGGGTGCTAGCACCAGGTAGCTATTAGCTCCTGGACTAGTTATAAATTCTTATTAACTGTTCGATCCGGTGATGGTGCTGCCATCTATCGATATATAAAATAATGGAGGCAAGGCACTTAGTATGCAGTCCTCGACATAAATACAGTTGTAGTCAGTTGTGACTGAATAGGAATATTAACTGACTACAACTGTCCCTTCCCTTCATTATTTTTTTATACCGATAGATGGCAGCACAATCACCGGATCGAACAGTTAATGAGAATTTGGAACTAGACCAAGAGCTAATAGCTACCTGGTGCTAGCACCCCCAGAGGCATCGTTTCACTCGGAGGACATTGAGACCACGAGCATAGTTAACGTCGCCCAGTCCCCTTTACTGACGGCGGTGAATCTTCAACCATCGAGGTTCGAACTCAGGACCCTCCGGCCCCGAATCCGAAATTCTACCGATCGGGCTACCACGGCCCCGCCAAATCTATTGATTCCACTCTTTAAAAAAACCTCATTCCTGCTTTGATAGTGCTTAATCAATTCTTAGAATGTGATTTTTTTTTTTTTTTAAATTTTGGTTCACTACATTTCTGATCCTGCGATGGCAGAAAATGTCGTAACCCGAGGGTCCATTCACTTCTATGTAAAACGCTATCTTCTTCATCACTTTTCTCGACTTTTTGGCTTATGGAGTTCTATGATTTGGCAAGTGAAGCATCCATATTATACAGTGAGGAAAATTTGTTAAGTTGGAGTTTTATATTTTTCCACATTTAATGCAAATTTATCTTGGTTTAAAAATTGTCTTTTAAAAATGCTCATGCATAGAAATGACATAGAAAGTGTCCCTTTCATAAAAAGGGATTTTTAAAAGGTAAACTAATAATTTGAAATAGTAGAGAATAGAGAGAGAAAGATAAACTATATACAAAGTCAATGATAATATGATTTGGTTGTATTCAATAACCAAAAGAAGCAAACACTTTTCTGGAAAAAGTTGAAGATGAACGTCAGATGTTAGTACTTGCAGAAAAAAAATCTATTGATTTATTATTATTCCCATTAAGTTTATTTTTACAGCAAGAATTGTTTGGTTCTAACTGAAAAAGCAAAGTCAATAACATAAATCTGTTTTTTTCTTGTATATGGGCATTTTTCTGAGCAAGCAATTATTTCACTTTGTTCAGTGAAATAGAACTGACAAAAATTAAAATATTACATTAAGGGGATATCAGTAAACGTAGTTTCACGCCCGTATTTATTTGCCACCAGATAGCTAATGCCAATTGATTTAAACCTGATTGCATTCGACTAAAAAATAATTTAATTTCTAAGCTTGGGTATTGAATTGAATAATTGGATAATTGCCAATTGAATAATTGGAGTATTGCTCTTGGTATTGAATTTAGTGAGAACGAAATAGCATTGCGCTTAACTATTCTTTCGGCGCTAAAACTGAAGGGGAAATGCAACGAATCGGCTGAAGACCACGTTCTTGCATTCATAAAAAATAAAAATTCTGGATAAACTAGAGACTCAAAATGAATATTTCGCTATATAACTTAATTAAAAGTGTTCTCTGGTCACTTGTTGCGATTTTTTTTTTTTTTTTTTTGAATTTTCAGGTCCGCCATTACGTGAAGAGTTCCTTAAAAACCCTCATTTATTCAAATGCCTCTAAAATCTGTTAAACAAAAAAGTGGAAGTTCTCCTTTTCAGGGAACGTAGTTCTCAGTGGTACCAATAAACTGTAAAAAAATTTAAAAAAATTTGAAATTTTCATATTTGAGAAAAATCAAAAAAATAAAAATAAATAAATAAACTTTTTTTTTCAAAAGACTGTGGAAAAAACCAAAGCACATATTTCAAAATGTTGCATATGTTTTTAAACAAGAAAAAATATCCTTTTAAATAAATCAAACCGCAATAAAATACGTTCTGCCGTTTTTGAGACAATGAACTTTAAAAATTTTGACGAAAATCCCAAGTGAGAAATCATGATGGGATCGCCATCTTTGGTGACCTGTATGGCCAAGAAGTTTTTTTTTTTGGGCAAAAAAAAAAAAAACGTATAACTTATTTTTTTATGAATTTTAACATATTTTAAATTCAAAAAAAAAAAAAAAAATCCGAGACCGTCATGTTACAGCCCTTGTTGAATTGACATGGATTCTACGGGAGGGAAGACGTAGTACTCGTCGTACCGTAAGTAGAATTAACGTTGCAGAGACTCGTTTTCTATATGTCTAGAAAGTGCATTTTACCATTTAATTTTTTGCCTCTAAATGTATACCTGAATAGTAAGAAATCACAGAGATAAGAAATTGTGTCGCTCTCTTTTTTCGTTGCCAAAGTACCAAAGGTTTAAGAAACACTTCTTTTTAAAACTAATTAAAATCTTCGCTAAGGACACAACCGTTCGAGTATGGATTATGTTGTTATATTATTTAACACACGTGAGTGTTTCTAAGCCCAGCACAGAAATGGTTTTGGTCCGTGTCGTGAAATCTTTAAATAATATTTTGCTGATATGCCGGTTTTAGGGTATCATTTCCTGCAGCATCTCTTGGCAAAAAAACTACGCAAATTGAAATTTACGAAAAGATACAACACATTTTACAAAATTGAGACAGCTTTTGTCCGAAAGTATATTCTTAACTTACATACGCTAAAAAAACCTTTTTGATTCGGGACTTCGGATTAAAGTTTAGAGCCCAAAAATTTCATTGGTATACCAGTTTTGGTTCGTTCGTCTATATTTTTGCTTATTTCTGACTGTTTTACTGTAGCAGCAATTCGTTTATAGCTAAGTTGCTACGTATTTTAAAAGCTAAATAAATAGTATGCAGAGGAATTTACACTGTGCTATAAATATTACACCGGATTTACTTAATATTTTAATAACAAGGATTGCTGTTAATCAACAGACATAGGTCAACCAATGAAGATAAACAATTATATTACTTAAAGTTATTTATTTATTAATTTTTATTTGGAAAAGAAAGAATGCATGCTAAATGATGAAATATATGCCTAGCAGTCTTCCTTTTTCCCGGAATAATTTCTAATGAGACATTTAAGCTCAATAAAAAATAAATAAATAAATGCATAAAAAGTAAATAAAATTAATAACGAAGTAAATATTTTTGCTACACTAACGTGTTTAAGTTTTTGATCTGAATATTTCAGTTAGTTTTACATAATACAAGAAAATTACTTTACGACAAGCTCTTCTGGGAATGTATATGCTACATAAATCACGATGTATCTCGCAGATTTGTTTTAAGAAACATAACCAGAAAGATTGTACTTAAGATACAAAGACATAATTAATTATTTACTTTCAGGTTACTTTCGAACAGTCCGACAAGTAAATTAAATGCAATCAGTGAATGAACAAGTCGTTGTTTTTTTGTTGCAAAAGGTTTCAAAAGTTATTTCTTATAGTAATTGCGAAAAGTATCCTCCTTCTATACGACTAAAAAAAGCTGTACGCGTTCGCTTTTTTTCTTTTCAACCCATCCAAAACTTGACACAAAGCCATAAAAACAAATTTAAAGCAATAAAAACAAATTTTAAAAAGAAATGGTTATTTTTCTGCCATGTGCCAAATGCTGCAGTTTTTACGGTGTTACGAGATTTTTTAAATAAAATTGATCTATTGAGTCTATTCACTAGTCGGTCTACCATCATTTTAACCTTCCAGCGGAAGCGGTCTCTATACCAACAAGAAAAATCTCGCGTTCTTTTAAGTAAAACACAGTAATGCCCCCTCTTTTCTGGATTTTTGTCATCTATTTCACTTTAAACTTATTGTTCAAGCTTGCTTACTTGGTTTACGCTGAAAATAAGCACGAATAAAGCGTAAAACGTGAAAATTTACTTTATTGTACAAGTTTGCTTGTTTGGTTAACGCTTAAAATAAACTACGACACAAGCGTAAAATTTTAATATTTTTCAACCGTTAGTATGGAATCCAAAACGCGTATCTTCTACAATATCAAAAACTAATTTCTGCAGAAGTCACGCTATACGTTCCCCCTACAGCGTAGTTCTTAGGTATACACTATTCCGTACATTTAAATATTTGGCATTTTTCGCAGCTGAATCTCGTGATCTACTGTGCCTGTATTTGGGGGTGGGGATAGGGATTGGAGGAGGGAGTATTTTTTGGGTTATTATTTGTGGAAATTTTTATGTTTAGCTGAGTTTAGCGTTATAAAATAAGCATTATATTTGAGAGGTAGCGCGACTATTGAAGTAAGCTCTTGTTACGTGTGATTTCTTGCGGGTTTTTTTTTTTTTTTGAAAGTTTGTGTTACAGTAAATCACGTTTAAAGGTACAATCAAGCCCGCTTATTAGAATATCGGTTAAAAAGAATATCCCGCTTAATGTAACACATTTTCAATTTCCCAAACTGTTAATGTCTATTATTTTAATCTCGTTTCCTGTTTAATGGAACAGCTCGCTTATTAGAATTTCTTTTCATAGAAAATTGGCTATTCGATTAAACTTGTCACACTGTATATCTATGGTCAGTTCGTAAAAAAAAAGTGTGCTATGTAAGCGTAAAACTATAAAAGCAGTAAAAAAGCGAATGCTGGAGAAAAAAACCTTAACAGTCACGCATATCTCTTTTAAACAAACAGCTGATTTGCAGATTGCTACTGACGCTAGAAAAATTACAATGCAATTGGGTCAAGAGGAGAAAGAAGAGACGCTGAAGTCAGACATCAATAGGTAATAGTAAACTGGCAAAATAAAATCTGGCACATTATAGTAATCAGCATAAAACTGTAAAACAAAAAGACTTCTTAGTGTATCTCTGAATTACGTGCGCCCGCTGATTTGTTAAACTACTTTATTCTAAGCACACATATCATCAGAGTGCATATATCTATTCATCAAAATCAAATAACTGAAACAATAGAAAGTTTCTATTGTTTGATTTTTATTATGTACTAGAAAGTTGTCCGTCAAGGTATGACGGGTGTAAATTGCTTCTCCTCTTCTACATTTAAACGAAGCAATTGCCTGTTTGGTGATATTTTGATATTTAAAACTATAACCCTAACTCCAGTGGATTAACCCTGAACTCCAGTAAATAGCGTTCATTGTAGACCACTTTTTTGTTTCTTTCTTCCCCTAAAATGACACAGTTTTACCAGTAAAACAGTTAAGTTACCGGATCGAGTTTAGCCTTGTCACGATAAAGCCTTTTTCTGAAGTTAAACATTACCAAAACATATTCTCAAATTATCATGCCGTGACGCTAGTTTCATTGTTGAAACACGCGGGTTTCTCGATCGTCGGCTATTATATATATGAGGTTGTTTAAAACATCATCTAAAATCGTCTTATCAGCTTATCACATTAAAATATTAAATGATATCTCTGTATAAAAACGGAATACAAGTTTGACTTGTATTAAGGAACAAAATCGAAACTTCCAGGAAATAAATGTGATGTGTGTTTCAGTTCTTTACTTTCTTTGATTTAAACTTCGTAGTTCAATTACGGAAAAGTTAATAGCGTACATTTCTACTTCTTCTTCTCTCGTTAAGCTTTTATATAAGAAGGTTTCTTTCATAAATCTGTGAAGTATTGAGCAACTATGTCAAAAGAATGTCTCTTATTATCGACTCAGAAAGTCTGTTTTCCTCTTTTCTTCAATGACCCTTAATATCGATTCCGAAACTCCTTTTGTACAACTTCCAAACTTTATTACGGTTCTTTTATTTCCTTCTACTAAACATCAACTAAAGTATTTGAAAAGATAAAAATGTGTTGGTATTTTTACTCTATATAGAAATAGAAAATGTATTTCAAGAAACATATCTTCTTTTACGTTAAGATAAAATTCCGGCATTAATACTTTCGTGTTTACAAAATATGAAAATAGACCGACAATTGATCATTTTTCATTAAAGCTTTTTGTTCCGTGAGAAAAAATAAGGCCCCAATGGAACATTGAATTTAACTTTGAGTTCCACATAGTTTCACCAATATAGATAATGTGCCATTCTGAATGTAGGTAGAACAGAATAGTTATGTGCCTAACATTTTTCTTGTTGAGTATATTCTGAATAACAGTGCTTCCAAGTGCACGCTATATCATCATACCAACGGTTCGGAACAGTTACCTTAAACATAACCCCAAATTTTTTATACTCTTGTCCCCTTGTTGTAGACAGACACATTCCCGAAAATAATTATCACCAAACTACAACAACAGTAATTTCTCAAAGCACAGATTAACCGCGTATTTAAGTAGTTAATATTTTACTTTTAAACAAAGTTTTAACTGACTCGACAAACTTTTGATTGATATATCCTTAGAAAACATATCTTGTGGTGAATTTACAGAAATGGATGAAGATGGCACACATTTGGTTTACGTTCCGTTAATATCGCTGCAATTCACTACGGTGCTGACTGGATTTATAAATATGCTAAATACTAAATGAATGTTTATGTATACAATGAATGTAACATTTGATCATTCATTTAATATAACGTATATTTATAATGTATATTTATTGTAACAAAATTATACGTGTTATTCGCATTTGTTTTAAGCAAGCGTTACAGAGTTAACATAAAGTACGAAGCGTTGTTCCAGAATAAGGCATTCGTAGCACACAGATAAAACTTCCGTGAATTACACAGAAAAAAATGCTTCCAAAACAAGATCGAATTTTATAACTGTGATTTAAATATGATATTCTTTTCTTTCCTGCGTGCATACATATTTCATTGAAATTACGAAAAGCGTTGCTATTTCTACAACTTTCATGATAATGTTCTTGCATTTGCTGTAAAACGCCACAGGTTTATTTTATTTCAGTTTATTTCCGAAATTAAAATTTTCAATGTACAGTGCTGGCCAAATTATTAGACTGAAGAGATTTTTTTTGTACACTATTTGTACTAAAATACTATTTGTTTTACTGTCAAGTACATACTGTACACTAATTATTACGTTAATTTAGCATAATTTAATGTTTGCAGGTGGCAGCACTGCCTGCTTTATTTATGTTCTTTGTGTATCTACCTACCAGGAACATAACCTCAATCAGCTTAAACAGTTCACTAGTTCTTTTTATACGTGTGTTCTGTTATATTTAAAGTTAGTTTTAGGTAATAAGTGAGGATGTGTATGTGACAATAAATAATAGTGAGTATAAACAATTTTTTACCTCCTTTTTTAAAAAGTTGAGAAATGTTGTCAACCTTGTGAAAAGTATGCCAACAAGATTTAAAATGCTCATCAAGAACACGAAAATGCATACTAAATATTAGATAATGATTTCAATGTTCGTTAATGTGTCTCTAGTTACGTAATCAATAATGAATTTGCTTTTAAAAAAGTCTTAGTCTAATAATTTGGCCAGCACTGTGCATATGAACATTCATTTATTTTATCGTTTAAGTATATTGTTTTGACATCCATCGTTACATGTAATCGTTTAGGGTTGTTTTTAAAATGATGCTTTATACCTAGCTTTGACATAAGCCGCACAAATTCTAATTTTATCCTTGATACATTTTACTATTAAACTAAACTATTTACTTACAAATCAAATGTGACGTATAACATACATATTATTTTTACATACATATGGGGACATTGAAAAAAAACTGTGACGAACATTGACCTTTTAACTACAAAGCCACCATGATTTCATGTATTTGTTATAAAGAAATTTAAAAACAGTGGCAAATAAGTATGGTAGAATCCATCTTAATTGAACAAAGGGCGTAACATAGTAATATCCGAGTTTTTTGAATTTAACATATGTTAAAATTTATTTAAAAAAAAAATTTTTTTTTTTTTTATTATTTTACCCAAAAAAATTCTTGGACCGAGATACAGGCTGCCAAAGATGGTGGTCCTGTCATGATTTCTCACTTGGGATTTTCGTCGAAATCTTTAAAGTACATTACCTCAGAAACGGTAGAACATATTTTGTTGCGGTTTGTTTTATAAGGATAGTTTGCTTTTGTTTAAAAAAATATGCCACATTTTAAAATATGTGCTTCAGTTTTTTTCCACCGTCTTTTGAAAAAAAGTTTAAAATATTTTTTTTTACTCAAAAACGTCAATTTTAAAAATTTTAATTTTTTCTTACAGTTTATTAGTACCACTGAGCACTACGTTCCCTGAAAAGAAGAACTTTTCGTTTAAGAGATTTTAGAGGCATTTGAAAAAATGTTTTTTAAGGAACTCTTTACGTAATGGCAGACCTGAAAAATCAAAAAAAAAAATTCGCAACAAGTGGCCAGAAAACACTTTTATTTAAGTTATATAGCGAAATTTTCATTTTTAGTCCCCCCTTTATCCAGGAGTTTTATTTTTTATGAAACCAAGAAGGCAGTCTCCAGACGATTGCCTGCATTTTTCCACGCAACCTTTCAGCGTAGCGCCAAAAGAATCGTTTAGGGCTATACATATATATATATATATATATATATATATATATATATGCCATCTTGTTCTCACTAAACAATATACAAAATGGCGACTCAAAATGAAAATCTCGCTATATATCTTAATCAAGTGTCTTTGGTACACTTGTTGTGCCTTTTTTTTTTTTTTGAATTTTCAGGTCTTTCATTACGCAAAGAGTTCCTTAAAAACCCCAATTTTTTCAAATGTCTCTAAAATCTCTTAAGTGAAAAATTGGAAGCTCTTCTTTTTAGGAAACGTAGTGCTAAATCTTACTAATAAACTGTTAAAAAAATGAAAATATTTTAAATTGTCGTTTTTGAGAAAAATCAAAAAAATTATTTTTAACTTTTTTTTTTCAAAAGACTAGGTGAAAAAAATAAAGCACTTGTTTCAAAAATGTTGCATATTTTTGTAACAAGAAAAACTATCCTTTTAAATAATAGAAACCGCAACAAAACATGTTCTACCGTTCCCGAGATAATGTACTTTAAAGATTTTGACGAAAATCCCAAGTGAGAAATCATGAGAGGACTGCCATCTTTGGCGACCTGTATCATGGCTCAAGAAATTTTTTTTGTGCAAAAATAGTACTTCTTAATGTTTTATTAATTTTAACATATGTTAAATTCAAAAAAATCGGAGACCATCATGTTACGCCCCTTGTTGAATTGAGATTGATTCTACGATACATATTTTTCATTTCTTGCAATAAAAAAAAAACATTTTACCTTCAAAACGATATATTTTCCAAGCAAACTTTCGTAGATGATTTTTTTAATTGAGGTTATTAATTATCTGACTTGGAGTTTTTAACTATTGAGTTGATTATTATTACAAAGACGGCAGCGAAAATTTAACTTTTAGGAAATGGTTAATTAATCTCTAAAGTAACAATGGCCACCTGCGCTGCATCTTACAAGCGTGATTTATGGTTTAGGACTTTAAGTCCTGAAGGAATTTTTCAGGGTTATATTGCTTTTTAGAAATTAGAAGGTAAACTTTGCAAATGTGTTAAATCAGTGATGGTTTAAATATTTTGAATAAATTCAAAGGGAGTAAAGACTCCTTTGTAGTAGATGTTATAATAAGCCAAATGGGTATTAATTTAAATAGTATTATGTGGGATAAAAATATACTAAGGTCAAAAATGTGCCTTTAATTTTAATGGTTCGGAGAAAAAATCTCGCTTTATGAACCAAGCAGAGAACTTATTGGAAATGTAGAATATTACTTCCAAGTTCTTTTTTTTCAATGCAAATTTAATATTTTTAGATAAGAATGTCGTATATTTTATTTTACAATCGTTTATTTGAAACTGCTATTCAGAATGTTGAAATCTTTTAATCTTGTTTTCTTATTTGATCTAAAAAATATATTTTAATTTGATATATTAGTAAAACAGAGAAAATCTTATAAATGTTTCCATAGTGTTTTTGTTTAAAAGATTATCTCAGTGATTTTATCACATACTGTTGCTTTATGATTTTAAGAGCTCATTATGCTATTATTTACATATTTATTCAATGTCTTATGTTCTACCGTTATTTTTTTCTTTGAATTTTCGTACTACAATTACATATTAAACTTTTATTACTTTTGAGGTTTATAATTGTAGCCAGTTCTCCTTTCGCAAAAAAGTGGATCAATAAAGATTTGTACCACGGAATGCGGAATTTCGATCTTCTTTTAAGCGTGATCAAATCAAATGCAAATGTTTTTCACTTTTTTTTCCACTTCTCGTGTACTTAATTTCCAACATATTCTTCAACTCTACTCAAGCGAATTTAAGCCACACAGCTTATTTCGCTCATTCTAATTTTGCAGCTTTTTTTTATAAATAAGAGAGGAAGATATGGAAAATGAAGCTATAATGTTAAATTGGATAACCCGAACTCATGCTTGAAGTCAAACTCCTATTCGATCCAACTCATCAAAAGGGCTCTTGAATTTTTCCATTTTAATATCCTTTTGTTTCATTTTCAAAGAACAAAGGTAAGTAGTGATAACAGGAAATATGAGATAAATGGAAATAAACTGTATCACTATTGTGTAGACGTTATCACTGTTTGGATATGACTCTTAAAAAAGTTATTTTTTGAAATAAAAGGATATTACGGTTTTATGTTCAACAGATAAATTCCCCAAATGCAAAATAACCGGTTTCGACTAGTTTTACTTGTCATGTGAAAGGTTACTAAAAGCATTTAGTTGTGAATTTCACCTTTTCAGCTATTTTTGATGAGTAATTAAGTCACCTCCATTTACCACATAAATACTATACTCTATGTTAAATTTAAAAAAAAACAACGAAGTTTCTTATATCTTCTATATTTTTGGACGAATGAGTTTTAAAGTAAATTACACATTTGTGTATATTTTCAAAAAATCAGTGCTTAATTTAAAGTGGTGTACTTTTTTTTTCTTTTTAAATGATTTCAGAATACATGTGGTGGAATCAGCGAATGTCATACGACTTACGGGCAATGTTTGACACTTCAGCTGAACAATATATATTTTGTGCACATGCTATTCCTTGCTGGTTTTGTAGTGATTCGTGTTAAGGATAGCAAGAAAAAAATAGATCCAGCAACTCCCATCCAAAAAAGCACAACTGAAAACTAATACGTAGAAAAATATGAATTAGCTCTAGATGTGGTATTGTTTGTTGCTCATAATTGAAATTCGCGAATTTATAGGGAAATTCAAAAGTCGGATGCAAGCAGGAAATGATAAAGAACAGTAAAAAATAAAGCTAATCATACACATGACGTTGGATCTTACGAGGGTTGATCCGAAAGTAAGGTTCCCATCAATTTTGCAAATATACACTGACTATTCTCATTGAATTTAACATCGTTGAAAAGAAAAAAAAACGTTTTATATTTTTATACATAGTCGACGTCTTTTTCTGTGCATTATTTTCGACGGTGAACTAACTACTACATCGAATGTCACAGAACTCCACCGCTAACCCGTTGAGCAAACGTTTCACCCCTTTTTGGACATCCTCGTTGCTGCTGAAATATTGACCATCAAAGTGTTCCTTAAACTTAGGAAACAAGTGTTAATCACTAGATTCGAACTCCTAACTGCAATCAAGAACGCAGTGGTTTGCTGACTGCCATGTCCCACTCTGGCGGTGGAATTCTGTGACACTCGATACAGAAGTTAAAGCACCGTCGACAATAATGCACAGAAAAATATGGCGATTATGTATAAAAATAGAGAAGCGTTTTTTTTTCCTTCCAACGATGTAAATTCCAATGAGAATGGACAGTGCTGTATATGTGTAAAATTGATGGGAACCTTACCTTAGGATCAACCCTTGTATGTTGATAAATACTTGTAACGCATAATTAGTGTTAAAAAACTGAAAATTATTTCTCACACTTTCTTATTCCTCCTAAAAAAGATTTCTAAGAAATAATAAATAACGGTACGCAAAGTTATATAATAACATTAATACATTTTGTAATTAAGGAATAAGTTTTGAGTTCATGTTACAGCTTCCAGATCTGCGGCCCCAAAAAAGGGTCACACACACATACACTCACTTATAGAGATAGATATTTTCCAAAAATGGTCAATATGGATTCAGCACACCTCAAAGCGTGTAAATCCGTCAAACTGCAAAATTCGAAAAGTTTAACGAATCCTATACTTTCTTCTATAATACGAAATGGAAAAAAAAATAATGGGGAGTACGAAGTTATACATAAACATATCAATAAATTTTGTAGAAATATTATGGCATAAAGGAAACTCCTGGAAGCAGAATTACGAAGCTTTGATACTTAGTACGAAAAGCTCCCTTAGAAACGTTTCGAAACTTATTTAGCAAGAAAGACGTTCACTTGAAAAATGAGTGATGATCTTGGAAGGGTGCTAATTGCCAGCGATTAATCAAGACGAAGCAAATGGACAAAAAATCTCCTTGCTGACACGTAAGATGAAGAGTCTAGCTTAGAAGGATAGAATTTCTAAGCATTTTGTGATACTCGGCGTTGCAAAGGAATGATAGGGAAGCTGATATGTATTGAAATATTGTGTAAATGAATGGTAATTATTGCTTTTTAATTGATGAATTTTATCGTTAGTGATGATAGGTAAATTAAAGATAGCAATATTTCAGAACATTCCTTTCGAAAGTCATCCAATAATTGGTTTACTTAATCTAATCACGCGTCACTTAAACAATTAATTAGCTTCCGAACAGCACTTTTGAAATACGCATTTTGTGTGAAACAAATTACATTCATACATATCGAATTTCTGGCAGCCTTTCGAGATTTTAATTAAGGTGAAAACTTCGTTTTATATTAAAGCAACACACTAATTAGAATTTTAAATGTAAAACATTTTTACCTTATTAAATTATGTGTCTTTACAGTAGATGTATACATACTGAGATAAGGGAAATGAAACCGACAAAAAGTGCTTTGGTGGCGAAGACAATAATTACGTACTATAAAAGATTATATTATATTTGAGCTGTTGTCTTGCACGCGTTTCCCGAAATGTTAAACATTACAATCAAAATTGAGCATTTTCTTAAAATATCTTTTGTTTTTATATTTTGTAACGATAATAAAAAATTTCTCTTGGTTATATGAAATGCTGGAAAGACGTATATATGTACTATAAAATGCATCAGTGAGGGTTGGGCTCTTGCATTCTCTATCAATTGAACCGTTCGTATTCATTATCATTGAAATTTGTGTACCGTGCATTTTTTGAGTTTCAGATAAAGCTATTCTCAATTTGGACTCGTTAGCTATCTACTTTATACTAGAAATTAGAAAGGGATAAATACTAATTAAATAGCGATAATAATAATAATAACACTGACAATAATAATAGTATGTTTAAAAGTAATACTAAAAACAGTAATAATAATAATGAATAAATAAAACGCTTTTTTATTTCCTATTAAAAAAGGCAAAATTGTCCATCTGTTTTAGGGTCATTTTCTCTAAAATTCTAAATTCTTATCCTTGCTCCAAAAATAACAAATTTACTTGTATAGAAATAAAACTGACGCTAAAATGCTTTAACAACATCTTTTTATGTTTGTTAAATACGCTAAAACCAAACTCAAAGCTATTATTATACATTTAAATATTTTTTACCCTTGTGTGTCCCTACTTCCACTATAAAGCAAAAATTAGCTCTAAAATCTTAAATGGTTCTTTTTTTCAAAATTTTTTTGAAGTCAAGTATAAATGGGTGATTTCAAGCTAAATCTTGTTAAGTATTTTTAATGACTGTCATTACCCTGTCTCTGATAATTAATTTAATTTTGTAATAATTATTCGATGAGTGATTGACTTTTGTTTTTATAGACTTTTTCCACCTTACTTTAAGTGACATTGATTTTTGTTTGCATTGATTTGCGGTTATGACAATATATAAGTTAGCTTTATTTTTTTTCATTCGTCTGTCACATGTGAGGAAAACTAATGACCACAATAACTACTTTTTGCACACCACCACATTGGATCTTTCTAAATTTCATAAAAATGGCGTTTTCTTCTCCCACAAAAAATATAGTACCGTCAGTAAAATGCATTATTTCCTATAAGTGACATTCTTCTGTCGCAGTGAATGCCATTCCTTGCCTTGTCCAAATATATTGCCCGAGCTAGGGTGATGTGGAAAAATGTGTTTGAGATGTCGCGTGCTTTGTGTGCGACCAAATTTTGACTTAAGGCGATGAATGGATCTTTTTGCGAGACAATGTACCTGCCTATTCAGAAATGATTGTTTGCCAGTTTCTGGCAAAACAAATCAATCATCATCTTTGATCAGCCCCTTTGTTCTCCAGATCTAGCTCCCTTGAACTTTTTCCTGTTCCCAAAATGCAAAAAAGAAGTGTGGGGACATCACTAGGAAGATTCGCACATGATAAAGCAAGAAATGACGAGACAACTAAAATGATTAACTGCCGATGACTTCCAAGGGTGAGTTTAACAGTGAAAAAGATGGAATTAGTGATAGCAACAAATGGAGTACTTTAAAGAGGAAAAACAGATGAAGAATAAATTTTTCAAAACAAAGAATGTGCGACCTTGGTTTGCGTATTTATTGGACAGCCTTCGTATGAAAGAGAATCTAATTTTTTTTTTTTTTTTCAAACTGACAATAATGCAATTTCAGAACGTCAAACTAGAGTTCAAAGTTTTTATACAAATTCAAGCACTAAGTTCTATAGACTGAGTTAAAGTTGGTTAAAACACCTTATACATACATGTGGGAATGTATCCCATTTAAAACGAAGATAGTTGACGAAACGTATTTAATGAAAACAAACAGTGCGTATACGAACATAAATACATCATAAACACAAAAACAAACATAAAACTTCGGTGTCTAGGGCACGTCTTAACAATTCAACCACGTTACTCTCGCATCTTACGTCATCCCCCCACCCCCTTGTTTACCAAAGCTCGTCGTGGTTTAGCGGTACAGTTACCGTTCAGATTAGGGTGCTCATATCCACCCACATGCATATCAAAATGCTCATAATAATTCAAAACATTTCACTAAAATACAATAAGTACAAATAAAATAAAAATGAAAATGAGTAAAAAAATAAAGAAAGAAGCAACCATTTCGATACCACCATATCAATGTTAAAGAAGGTTTTTTATTTAAAAAACATTTTAAAACACCAAATTTAATGTATGTTTTCTAATGACGTTTTAATCAATGAATGCAAAATAAGCTAAAAGTGATTACTTTAGCACTTGTTTAGATATAGATAATAATATTTACATGCATTTGTAAAATCAATTTTCCTAAAATTGTTGTTTAATTGTTCTATTAATGCCTCCAAATGACTAACAATATGATCTGAGGTTTTTTCCATTAAAAAGCCGCTCATACTTGTACAAATAAACTTATTTATTATGCAGATATTTTCGTAATAATGGGATAGTTTCCAAAATTTTAAAAGTTTTTTTTTTTTCTGAAAGAGCATGCTCAAAAACATAGGATCCGACCATTTTTTGAATAATTTGTTTAAGTTTAATATTTTTTAAAAATTACTTAAATAGGCGAGTTTTTATTGTTTGTGCTGTCCGATGACATCACAAATGATGAAATGCCATTTTCTGTTGCCATTCACAGAGCAAAATATTTAATTCGTATCTTTATTCACGTGTATTGGCAACGATATGGTTGATAGCAAGCGTTGAGCGCAATTTTAATTTGCCCCTTCATTATCATAACGTGGAAATGTGGAAGAAAGATGTGCCAAAATGCATCATTTGTGACGTCATCAAGACCACGCCTTGTTTGAAAAATCGGACATTTTAAAAAAATAATTAAAAAATAACTGTTGAGAAAATGAAAGTATTTTCTGGGTCTATGTTTTTTTTTTTTTTTGCTAATTCTCTCAATTTCAGTGACAAAAAGTACTACGTTTCACTGAAGGAAACAACCCAATTGCCCTCTTTTTCCAGATCCATACTAAACATGGCATACTAGTAATGATTTCAATCAATGTAAATATATATTTATTTATTTAATAACGAGGTATTAATAAATAACAGTGAAAGTAATTACGTAAAAGCAATCAAACAAGTAGAATAGTTGTAATTTTCTGTACTTCTGTTTGTAGAAAAATCCAGTGATGTTAAACAACATCCTAAAGTAAAGCAACAGAAGTATAGTAAACTCCCAAATGTCCGCGGAATACGGTGACACGGTAACCGCGGATAATCGAAAACCGCGGATAGTCCGAATAATAGGTAAAAAGCGATAATGCTGTAAACAATAGCAAAAAAATATAAATACATTTATACATACATTTAAATTCTAACTAAAAGCATTGCTACATTTCATCTACTAACATTGAATATCAAAAAGATACATATGTGAAAGCTGAAAACGGATAATAACACAATCACAAGTTTAAAAAACATTTAATAGCAGGGGGGGGGGAATGTGAAAAGATCCGGATAATCTGAACCGTGGATAATCCGACTGCCGATAATCGGGAGTTTACTAGGTAAGATGTACAGCTCTGGTCATGATAATAATCACTGCATATAAAAGCAGAAAAAAAATTAAAAATAAAAAAATAATTTTTGCTAATGAGCAAACGTATAAACAATAGCATAAACGTGTACAAATTAACTAAATATTGCTGGCACGTTTTTCGCAGTTAAAAAGAACCCATTTTTCAATTCAAAAAAAAATGCTATTCTAAAGACATTTACGGATGTAATTTTCTCTCCCTCTTTTGTCGATTGGTAGCATCCATACAATCACTTTTTTCTTTTTGGAGTGACCCCTCCCACTGGAGTGAGAGCTCAGAGATTTCTTGAAACCGTAAAACATGTATGTTTTGCGTATTCAAAACTTCTGCTTTTTACGTCGTTAATTAGATTTATTTCTTCAAACGATTATTAAACCGAGCTGATGTGTGCATCACATGACTTTCTTTTACCTCAATTGTGCCTTGGAGTAAGAAAGAAATCACTTGAAATATATTCACCCAGTTTCTTGCAAAGCGAACCAAAAAATAAATAAATAAATAAAACGTTTTACGCAGATCAATTTTCCCAATATTGGCAATTTTACCACTATTCAATGTTTAACTCTTTAAATATCCCCAATAGGGGTCAATTGGCGACGAAACTTATTGACCAAAAGCTTGGCGATATGGAGCCACGTCTCTGACAAATTATAACACCACTCGAGTTTGTATTGAAATTAACAATAATTTTCCCTTAAAAAGGTGCAACCAAAAAGAGAGGTGCACAACTAGACTCCACTAGGATTCTACTTACCAAATTTCAACTTTTTACGGCATACCGTTTTTGATTTATGTGAGATACATTCGCACATACGCACATTCATACATACGAACGTCACAAGAAAACTCGTTGTAATTAACTCGCTGATCGTCAAGATGGATATTTAGGATTTCCATACGTTCTTAGGTATAAAAACATGTGTGGTAGGGTCGAAAAGAAATTCAGTATTTATTTGGGGTCGAGCAAAAATTAAATTAAGGCCGATTTTTGATTGGAATTATATATATATATATATATATATATATATATATATATATATATATATATATATATATATATATATATATATATATATATATATATATATATATATATATATATATATATATATATATATGTCACAATTTCAAAGCATTTTTTTTTGTAATATTTTTTTTTTCATCTTTTTTTTTAAATGTCTAAATCTTAGATAACTTGACAAACGTGACTATTCTTTGTGTGTATTTTTTATATTTTAGTATATGTTTAATTTATTTATTTTTAATTTAGAATTTAAGTAATTAGTTAACTACGAAATTCTTACTACGATCAAAGATAGGTTTTTAATTGCTTTCTTTAGTCACGATTTACGACTAAACGCACAATAGAAAAAATCTATGCAACTTTCCTAAAGACGAAAAAAATTCCAGAGCTCCGCAAATATTTAGGCATTGTTAATTTCTTAATTATTTTTAAATCTCTACTAATGACTCATGGTTACGTCCACGCAAACCAGTTCCTCTAGAGACTGAAATCCGTTTTTACTAAATAATTAGTAGCTTTTAGGGTTAAAACTCGCTTTTTTCTTGGTTTATATACTAAAATAATATAATGTTATTATAAAATTAAGTTCCAAAAAATACGCTTTCGTTCAAGGAGAGTGTTCGTTTCCAATTAAGTTAAATCAACACACAAAAACTAAATGTTAATTAGTACCATTTGCGAAGATTTACGTCAAACATTACTAAAAGTTCTTTTTCATTAAACAAAACTAGAGAAAATAAAAAGATAAAAAGGTACTAATTAGAAAGAATGCAGAAAATTTCGCTCATTAAAAGAAATATTTTATCTCTCGCTAATTAAATTATAAATTTTTACAACTTGCGACCGTTTTGTTATCTTTTTTTTTCTTTTTCTTTGAAAAAGATGCATTAAAAACTTCGTTTTCTCACGTCACTATCTATTTTTTTTTTGTCATTATATTTCTATATGGCTAAATGAATTATATTTTTCACATTTCTCTCTGAAGGAAAATAATTGCAACTACTAATCAAGTACATTTTGAGTGCAACTTGTGTTATATTACTTGCCCCGAAATGCGTTATTAAGAAAATGGTTTCGAATTGACATGAACATACAGACTTAAATTTTCAATCCACTTTTAGAAATAGATATTACGTAAAAAGTGAAAAGGACATTTTTGGACACAATTATTAAACGTCAGAATTATATCGCAAGCATAGAAATATTTGATAATAATATTTATACTCTTAATTCAAGTTCTTATAGTTTTGAATTTTTTATATGTTTTATTTTTTTCCCCTTTTTTCTAAATGTCAATTTACCCATGTAATTAATTGAAACTTTAGTAACTTTCAACTTTCAAAAATAAATAAATAAATAGAAATATTTACTGTATTGGTGTTAAATTTGAATTTTAGATTTTTGCTTAACATTCATTATCTTTGGTAAATTTCTGGATGAATGCAACAACATGCTTTTTTTTTCATATTTTATTGATAATGTATTAGTTCGGTATTTTTTTTTTTTTTTTCAAAAGTGATTCCACCAAAACTATTTTATCTCAGTGGATATCTGAAATTTTTGTTTGGATGCAAACAATTTCAAAAGCATATTATCAAGGGCAAATAAGTCGGATGCATTTCATACAGAATAATAAGAGCTTTTTCTAGGTTTGGAAATGTACAGGGCAGCCGAAAGAAAAGACAGACCTTTTGTCAATTTCATCAATGGTCACACCTCCCCCATAAAGTGTATGTACCTATATCAGAAAGTATGATTTTGCTTTCGTTTAGTAATTTATGTACAGAGTATTTATAAAGCTCTGCACTGTTACAGAAAATTTATTAAAACGTATATTTCAGATAAAAACATATTTTTTTTTTCTAAAATTATTATCTTCATCTGTGTTTTTTCCGCACAACTTGAAGTTCTGAGAAGATTTAAACGATTTGCAACTTCAACTTCGCGCCAGGCGTTTACGCACCCAGAATGTACCTTGTGAATGATGGGTGTTTAGTTTAACAAGTGTCACGGGTATATAAGCTGCTGTAACAGAATCGGCAATATCTTTTTCAAACTATAGTTTTTGGGGGATGCAATCTCAACCCCTCCTCCGTAGAAGCCTTTTCGTTCATAGATGCGATTTTCAATTTTCGATGTTAGTTACAATATCGTGTCTTTACCTAATGTTGCGCAAATGAGAAATAAACTTTGTGAAAAAAGGATTGATATTTAAAAAAAAAATATGTGAAATTTTTAATTAGTTCTTTTTAAAATATAATTTTTTTATTACTGCAAACCTTTACAAAAACCTTGAATATATGACATTATACCAGGTTGTTGATCATTCATTTTCAACAATAAACTTGCGGCAAAATATATCACGAAAGAGCAAAGTAACTTCGATTCAATCCGAAAGGGGGAAGGGAGACTACAGCGTTTTTGATTTTCCGCAGTTTTGCTATGTGTCTTTATTTTTACTGTTCAAACGTGCTCACTTAGTTTTCTGTAAATAGAAATCACGAAAAATCTTTGAGGTTAAAATATTTTACTAGTGTATCAAAGCGGGTCCTCAAGTATCTCTAATACTTTTGTTTTTGTAGATACTCCCATTAAACTACCTAAGACAGTATGAGCCAAAATATTCCATGTGCAAATTTGGTAATTTTATCAGAGAATGTAGAGACATTTTAGTCTGTAGAAGTTCAATGAAATATTTCTAACATTAGTTTTAACACCAGATATTATGAAGTCAGTTTTAGGCTTTGAAAAAGCATATTTTAAAAAACTGAGGACTTGATAACTTGAATTTAGATAATTAATATCACATATTCGATGTTTGAATTTTGGGGAAAGAGACTCTCTCGTTTAATTCGAGGCAATGTTCATCGAATATCGCTAATATTTTATTATGACATAAGTTTTTGCCATTAAAATATCTATACAACTAAATGAATCAATTAAGCAACGTTTTGAAGCACAGAAATTGAAAATTACTGCATACAAGTGTCTCAGTGTTACAAAAAACACCTTTTTCAATGGAAAGAAGAATGCGCTTCTGGATGAAAAAATCTGCCCAATAGAATACACAAATGGTATACCAGTGGCGTAAAATTTGGTGGGATTTATCCGATTAGGTATCTGAATTTGGCGAAATATCGCCAAATGCTAGGGGGCAGTTAGGGGCGGAGCCTCCGAAAAACACGGCCGGAGGCATAGAGGAGGGGTACGAAGTATAACACCCAAAGTGCGTTTCCTTCGGCGATATATTTTGCGAAGTAGTCGCTGCAGCCTGCGAACAGTGGGAAGATCCCACTAATAATTTAAATTATTGATGACTTAAATACAAGGTCTTAGTTTCATATCTCCAACACTTTTTGTGACATCAGTTTTTGGTTTTAAAAAAGTATGATTTAGGTAATTGTTAATTTAAACTAATCGATAAAGCGTAAGATAGGTTCTATAACAAATTTCAGTGCTGTTATTAGGGAAAGTAGACATATTTAGTTCTGAATGAATTAAAATTTTACAATGTTCCATGTTTTGTTTATGACATCAAGAGCTATTTGATTCCGTCATTCTCTTAAGAAGACGATTTCTGCTTAATTAAATAGAAATAAATATTCTGCATCTAAAAAATACTTCCTAGTAATTAGATAAAACAATTGCTGGTTTAAAGGAAAAAAATATAGTTAAGTACTTATTAAAAAATGATACTAGGTGACAATTTACAAGAAAAAATTCAACTTTAAGAATACAAAAAATACCAATGCAAAATTGCGTATTTTAACGATACAAATGAGAAGTCATTGAAAGTTAGTTTTCGACATTTATTAATTACACTTTTAACAAGTACAAGTATGTTTCGTGTAGGTGTAACTTATCTTCATTCTACTAGAGACTGGAATAAAAGGTTACAGATGGAAGCATTTTTTCCCGCATGCATTTAATTACAATTAATCAGGAGCGTTCCGCTCGTTCTATGTCAAATTAAAATGAAACGTAATTGCATTTGCGTTACGTATGTTTTCTCATTATAGTCTGTTCTGTGTTTTATTTTAACACTGTTTTAGTTATAACCCACGAAGCAATTAGAAAGTCTCAAATATAACATACGAAACATACGAATAAAAGAAAGAAAAATAACAACATAATTTATATGTTTGAAGTTTCAGATTTTAGTTATCGCTTTCTGTAAAACCTTCTGTAAAATATTTATATTTTTTAACAATTTCATTTATTTATTTTTTAAAATTTACGTGTATGTTTCTTCATAGTTACCCTAGTCTGCTTAAAAAAAATACTATATTTTTCAATGGAGGCAGTGAGAAGAAAAGGCATGTAAGTGACATTTTCAAGTTTTGCGTAAAACATGTTTAAAGATGACGTCCTAGGTAGGCTTTCATTGAACTTTTTTCCTAACTCATGCTATACAGCAGCGCCTAACTGGGCTACTAGTACCATCTCTTGCCCCTAGACATAGTAGAGGTTCCCCTACTATTTGTACCGGTTATCTCCAAATTATTAATTTTGCCACTTACATACCTTTGCTTCTCATTGCCTCAATTGTCATTTACAGATTTTAGAACTGCTTTGCTTGGATACATATACATACATCCGCCTTCATCGATTATTCAACGACGCATTGGCTGTGTTGCAAAAAGTAGCGAACTATATAGTATTGCAACAAGTAGTTTTTTTTCTAAATTGTATTCTCATTTGACGCAATTCAACATCTCTGTTTTGTTTTATAACATTCGAGAAGTAAATTTAAACAACATTGAAAGTGGAAACCTCTCTATTCTGGAATGTATAATTTTTTGGAAAAAGGCACGCATTTCCACCCAATCGTTGCCAAATTGTGTGAATAAACTTAAAAACCTATTTCAAATTTGGAGAGACTTAGAAAAAAATCGTACAGAAACTACAAGAAGTATTCAGGCAGCGCCAACTAGAAGTTGAGTAATTTAAACAATTTAGTCGATATTGCACATGCTGATGCACTTGTTAATCAAAATAAAGGAAGATAGGATTTTCTTGCAACTCTAAAGAGGGTTCGGCCGACGCGGTCACTTACGTGGAGTGTATAGAAACTGGCCAGTAAAGAGGAAAGGGCTCGACTTCGAGCTGTCAAAGAAGAAAATAGGCTCGTGAAATACCATTCCGCTTCAACATCCTCGGAATTATATTAACTAGTATAAGAAGATTCCTCTTCGACATCTAGTGAAAATACACATTCAGAAGATTTCTCTGAAACACATAAATCAGAACCTGGAACAAGTATAACAGAACCTGGAACAAGTATAACAGAACCTGGAACAAGTATAACAGAACCTGGAACAATGATAACAGAACCTGGAACAAGTATAACAGAACCTGGAACAAGTATAACAGAACCTGGAACAAGTAAAACAGAACCTGGAACAAGTAAAACAGAACCTGGAACAAGTATAAGAGAACCTGGAACAAGTATAAAAGAACCTAGAACAAGTAAATCAGAACCTGGAACAAGTAAATATGTAACGAGGAGTGATTTTATTAATACTCTAAAGTTAGTTGCTGCATTGGACAGGTGTCAGTTAAGTATACGAGATTCTGTGTTTATTCTTGAAGCTACTATTGACGCACTTGGGTGTAACATTGGTGAATTTCCCATAAGTAAATCTTCAATTCAAAGAATTCAAACCGAAAAGCGGAAAGAATAAAATTTGATTTTCAATGCAAGGTAATAGATGTAGTGACTTTACAATGGGATGAAAAACTGTTGCCTGCTTTGAATGCTCAAAAATCAAAAGAAGATCGCTTATTTCATATGGATGTAAAGGAAAATTCATTGCTGCACCTAAACTGGATAATTCTAAAAAGAAGAACAGTCGCAGGCTGTTTGGAAGGCAGTTCTAGATAGGAAGCTCGAAGACTAAGTTCAAATTCTTTGTTGTGATACTACAGCTTCTAATACAGGTCGTTTCGTCGCTCCCTACTTGGGCAAAAATTTGATAGAGAAATGCATTTCTTTGCTTGCCGCCATCATACATATGAACTGGTACTCAAAGCAGTATTTTAAGTGAAAATTAAACGAGTCACAACAAGCTCAGATATTCCAATCAAAAATTTCAGAGAGTCTTGGGAAAACATATATCTCACTAAAATACAGTGCTATAGAGGAGCTGCGGAGTCAAGTACCCGAACTTAAAAATTGACTTGGCTCTTACCGTGCTGAACTTACTAATGATACGGTTAGTGATGACTATCGAAAATTGATAGAACTATCCTGTTTTTAAGTGGAGATACAGAAAATAAATTTAAAATAAGACCACTGAGAGATATGCACTAAGTTCGATGGATGGCTCGAATGATTTTCTCCCTAAAACTATTACTATTTAATTCACAACTAAAATTAGATACGAAGAAAAATGAAAAATTGTTGGATGTCTGCTTTTTTGTAGTTACCATATAGGTGAAACCATGGCTTCAATGCATTTTGGCAATCAAAGCACCCAACAAAAATTTGTGATTTTTTAAATATTTCAAAGCGTACGAAAATGGGGACCCAATTATCTCAAAAACTGCTCTAGAAAAATGTATCCAGCACTTATGGTATTTATCTGACAAAATAGCAGTCTTAGCGCTTTTTGATGATGAGGTAGAAGAATAAACAAAATCAAAAATGATGTCAAATTTACGTAGAGAAGACTTCTCGACCCATGAGAAAAGACGCATTCCATCGAAGGAAGATCTTTGTGGTTCATTGCATGGTACGTTTTGCACATTTATTTCATCTAGTTGTTTAATTAATTATTCCTTTATATCGTGCATTTGTTACCGGTTATTTTATTATTTTGCAGAGAAAGCACTTAATGATTTCATATCAGCCAAAAGCCAGTCATTGTTCACTAGACTTAAAATTGATGACAATTTTCTCAACGAGAGTCCTTCTTTATGGGCAAATAATATTTCATTCCTTGATGCGAAAAAACCGGTCTTAATGCTTAGAGCAGTAAACAATTTAGCTGAAAGAGCGGTAAAAATGATGCAGGACTTTCATGGTTTGCTAACAGCTGATGAGGAACAAAAGCAAGTTGTGTTACATTACGTTCAAGAGCACCGGAAAATCTATCCTGACTGCAAAAAGCAAACGTTGAAACAAAAATATGTGCAATAATGTTTCTTGTAGTGTAATATTGCTGTAAATATCTGCTTTAAATAAATTGATGTCGCGTGTAGTAAAAAATAATACAGTTAACAAAATTTCCACTGTAGTCGCCGTACAGGATTTCAGGTTCAACTTTGACCTCAAGTCGGTACGGGTTCCCATTATTTTATTGCAATAATTTTTTTTTCTTATGTTTCTGAGGTGAAATGGGAAAAATATGGAATATATGCGTATTTTTGTTATCACACATTTTTTTTTCGCCATTATATCCAGGGAAACACTAGTGTACATGTTTGTGAAGCATACGATTATATTAGCAGAACGCACAACAAAACATTACTTACACTGTACCAAAAATCTATTTTCCGTCAGAAAAAAAATCATAATTTCTTTAAAATAAAATGCTTTAGGGCTTTTTTTTTGTAAACACAAATTCTTAGCTATACTGATCTACATTTTAAATTAAACCAGCTTGTTTAAATTCAATTCCAGAAGCATATCTCAAAATTTTTTAAATGAGGACGCAAGCAACATAGTTAAAGGAATCAATTGACAAATGTTTTGATGCACAAAAATTGCAAATTACTCTAGAAAATTGCAAAAAAGTGTGAGCTTTTGGATTAAAGTCATCTGAGGACATATAGCTTTCCTCGGGTAACAAATAAAGTAGTAACACCCTTTAAACATAACAGTTAATATAATTTTTTTCATTAACAAAATCTGTAATCGCTTTCAAAAAGAAAAAACAATAAGCTCATTAAAATTAATACATTATATCCAAAAAAAACTTTTGTTTTTCCCCTATTGCCAAACGTAGTTTAAAAAAATAAGGCATGTACTTTCAAAATAATTAAAATTAAAAAAAAATGTCAACTTAAGAAAACAGTTTTCATCATCAAAAAAAAAAAAAAAAAAAAAAAAAAAAAAAAAAAAAAGGTCTGCCTAAATCTTTATGCATAAACATAAAAGACTCCTAATTTCTCCACCAAACACTGAATATAAAAATAAAACTTTAGCGTGAAAATAAAAACAAATCATTCCAACAATAATAATTTGAAAGTAAAAACCATGGCGTCGAAATATTGGTCAATCTCATTTTGAAGTAAAAGAGTAAGATTCGGGATTCGAAGTTATTTAACTCAAAGACTCGGAGTCGGTATCGGTCATTTTCCTTTATAGTACACAACTCTGCAATGTTTGTAAAGACGGAGTCGGAGTTGAAGACTTTAAATTTCCCAGAGTCGGAGTCAGTCATTTCCCCTCCGAATCTAAAACTTTGTCAAAGTTCCGGAGTCAGAGTCGGAGTCGTAGAGTCAAGACTCCGACTAATTTTCGTGTACGGAAGTCGCATTCAAAGTCGACTGCCATAAAATTCTGAAAGTCTGAGTCGGGAGTTACGTTGTTCATTAAGAGCTATTTCCAACAAAACTCGTTTGATCTAAAATCACCTTTAAATTCATGATCTATATTGACTTTTAGTTCCGCCGTAGGCGCTAATGCTAAAGAATTTTAACTGTTCGAAATTGAACAGAACATTGTTCAAATCAAAAAGATATTTTCTATACTTGCTGTTCTAAAAAAAAAACTTTTTCTTACATAGTTTGTTTGAAACAAATTCGCCTCAAGTTCGGAATTTATATGTACCTTGGATTTTCTCTTAGGGGCGCTGATGTTAAGGTTTTTTTAACTGTTCAAAATTGAACGAAATATTGTTCAAGTTAAAAATTAAAACATGGAAATGAAGAGTCCTCCCGAGATCTATCGAACAAAAAAAATTCAAATCAGCCGACAGACAGACCGACAGACATCCCGCACCCCTTTATCTCAATACAATACTTCCAATTTTTTATTCTTCGATATTTATTTTATTATATGATTTATTTTTGGCTTTTTTTTTGGGGGGGGGATATTTTAAGATACATTAAGCTTAGTTTCACGCTTTGTTTTTCTTCTTTTTCTGATTTTCATTTTAAAGTAGGCTAAAAACGGTAGTCGACGAAATGGCCGACATTAATCTAGTGACTTAAGCTTAAAATGTTAAAGGTAGTTTGAAAAAACACATCGAAATAAGTTTTAGTCAATACAGCTAAATTTATGAATTCAGCATTATCATCTTCAACATTATAAGTTTATAATATTAAATAAAAGTATATTGCTTCTGACAACAAGTCTCTCGACTGCCGTTTATTTTTTAAATATTAAAGAACCTATTGCTCTTTGGGATGGGGTTGGAAAATAGTCCTTTGTAATTGAATAAAAAAATTAAACAACAAAATTTTTCTTTACGCAATGTTTTATGTATCTTATTACTTAAAGAATTTCTTTTTAATAAAAAAGGTAGTTTTTTTCACCTCGAAAAAAAAAATAAAATTGGAATTTTTTGGTTTTAATCGGGATTTTTTCATTTTATTTATTTCTCATTAGCCACTTTATTTTATTGTAGCAAACTTTTTTGATGATTGACATTAAGTTACTTTAATTGCTCATTTTAGTATGTTAACGTATATTATCTGCAATGTTTAGATTAAAATTATTTCTCTGTAATTTACGTCAATTTTTTAAAGGTCAGTTATGTTGATTAAACTTTAACTGTAATTCAGCTATACATTAATACTAATTAATATTATTTAATATTATATTAATTAATATTCCTATTATATATTGCTATAACTGTAATATTATAGTAATATATAATATATTATATATTACTATAACTATACTATTACTATAATATTACTTTAGTATATTAACACTAATATTAATTAGCTATTAATACATAGATTATTAATATTAAAAATAATAAGCTATTTAGTTTCTTCTACTAATGAGTTCTTGCAAAATATTCAAAGCAATGCTTTCATGTATCAGTTGGTGTACGAAAAATAAAGGTGTTAAGAATAAGTACGTTTTTGAATAACAAAATTCTACACTATCATGTTTTGTAAAGTTTTTTTTTTTGGCATCAGCAATATCTCTTTCAGAACTACCAGTTTTGAGCGTGACTAAAAACGTGAGAGTAAAAGAAGTGAGCATAAAAAGATATAAATTCGACACGTACTGCAGATAAATCACGAACGTAAATTAAATGAATGATAAAAATATGTGATTTCAGGCGATAAATCTTGAACTTTTATGTTGTATCGTAAAATATTCACTTGATAACTTAATACCGTTTTAAGAAGAAACTTTAGGAAAACAGTAGCAGGATCACAAATATTTCGTTCAAGGAGAAACCATTACTCTTAATTTATTACCTTATTTTAGCGTTTAAAGCGCACTTCATCTTTATTTACCACATTATCGACGTCACACAGCCGGCCACAAAGCTATTTATTTTCTTCTACTAATGAGTTCTTGCAAAATCTTCAAATTTAAGAGTTGTGTGCAACAATAAATAGATCCATATAAAATATATCAGAAGGAACTGTAAGAACTTTTAACTTAAGTATTAAATTAAAGACATAAAATTTATACGTACTTTATGAAACAAATTTGCTTCTCTCGTCTCTTCAGTTACCAAAAAGTAGCAGTTTTTAAAAGTGCATTGAAAAAAAAAGTCAGATTTTAGTAAATGTTTTTTAAATATAATGATTCGTATGATAGTTTTGTTTGTCTTAGTATTTTGCATAAATGAAAACGAAAAACTTTACCTTGTGCCTATTTCAAATATCTTGACTTTCGTTTGTCTCCTTCTATAAGCATTCCGTCTGGTAAGCAAAAAGAAAAATGTTTTTCTGAAATACTGTTTTAAGCCCAACTTTTTAGCACTATAACTTATCTGGTTACAAATAAATGCTTCATTTGTTCATTTTAGTTGATCTTACGGAATAGCATTTGTACGCAATTTGGTCCACGTTTATTACTTTTTTTTTACCTGAATATAATCAAAAATAACCAATCTTTGATACAACTATATCTTATGTACCATTTGTAACGATGTTGACGAAGTTTGGAAATATTGCCCTTTTTTTTTTGTTGAAAACACTCCAGTGTCTCAAAACGTAAAAAAGAGACAGATTGAATAGTCATCAACTTCAAAGCATTGAATTTCTATTAAAGTACTGATACATAAAGTTATTCTATTAAATTTGATAAATTCCTTAAAGAGTTCAACTAAATCCTGCATCGAAGAACTAAAAAAAAATTGAAATAATATTTTTTTAAATTGTTTGAGCATATCTTACTTGTTAGAGGGCAAAAGTTTTAGTAATTATGCAATATCCACTTGCTTTTGGCACGTCTAAAAGCGTAGAGTTTGCGATTACCAATTCTTTTCTGATATGAGAGATATCTACCAACTATCTACCAAATCCTTGGTGATAGTTTGGTGCAAATCTATATTTCTATTTCAGATTGATGAACTATACATTTAACACTAGGCTCTGTATGTTTATGGAATCGAATTGAAATCTTAGACCGTTTCAGGAGTAACCGGTAAAACTGTGCATCGAAAGGACCCGTTGCTCCATTTTCCGAATGAATAAATATAGACACTAGTTTCGCAGTAAACTTATTTTTTAATCAAATGATATTCTCATAAAACAGTCACAGAGATTTGTTTTGAGATTGATGATGATGATTCAATGAATCATCTTCTAGTCATTTAGCCGTTATTGTAACATGTGTTTTCAAAGTTTGCTCTACAATTTGTTTTTTTTTTCTTTTAAACTCACAATTTCTAAAATAATTATGCATAGCACCGGTTCAAACTCTTAGATTGCAATCCATATCTGTTCCCAGAAACATGACTGAAGTTTAAGATTAATTTAATAAACTAAAGAAAACGTCATTCCGTATACCAAGGTAACTTAATATGTAACCCACAATCTTTCAAATACTAATTTTTTAAACGTATTCCCAAAAGTTCTATCACATTGCACAACGCAACTAACTAAAAGAACACACTAAATAAAAGATGAACCAAATAAATTCTCATACAGTGCTAATAAAATTTTAAAGTCATACGAATGTGCGTGCTATTTTAATACTATTCTTGAGAGACTGAAGTTGGGATTTTTGTGCATTTGTTTAATAAATGAATAGTATGCTGACAATTATACTCTAGTTTACATAACAACAAATAAGTTCAATCTTACTAGTGTATCTCAGTATAGCATTTGACTCCGTTTCTTTCTTATAATATGCTTTGAAAAGAGTCGTCCCCCCCCCATACGAAGGTGATTAAAACTAATTTAGCACACTGAAATAAGAGCTTGCACCTTATCTGATCCCAAGTTTTTCTAGTTTGCATTATTACATTTCAGTTTGTATTGATAAATGTATTTTTAATATTGTTTTTATTGTAACTTCTACATTGCTATTACGCTTCTTCAAATCTATGAGCCACTTTAAGAGCAAAAAATTAGTCAAAAAACATTATTTTTTCCACAACACATCATTTTAGCTCAAAATCATTATATAAAAACGAAATTAAAACAGCCAATTAAAAGTAAAGCAATTTAATTGTCTTTTTTTCCCCAGACAATCTTATTAAATTACCATCTTAATTGTACCTAGTTTGCAACTTAATTATAGGAACATAGCATCAGATGACGAAAAGAAACATGATTTAATGATTAAAAAAAGCGATTTAGAGATGAAAGCGAAATTAAATGAAACATAATTAAAGTATAACTAATGTAATTCAGCAAACAAACTATTGGGTATTTGATCAATTAAAGCAAAATTAGGTCATCATTTTCTTGAGCTTTTTTCAAGACGGTTTAATAATTTATCGGAATTATATTAAAAATACACTTCCAATAAATCGTTTAATTTTTTCAAGCATTATACAAAAATTTTGATTATAATTACTTAATGTTTAACACATCGAAAAAGGAAACATTCAATACGGTTAGAGGATTTATTGCTGATATTCGCGCCTACCAAATAATTCGCATGTTTTGATTAATATTTAATGTCATAATGATTTTTTAAAACGTTCAAATTATTTACTAACTTTTGAGGAGTTTATTTTCTATTTCTGAAATGAAACTTTTTTTCTTATAAATAAAAGTTAAAAGACTTCCGCTAAAGATTTCCACTGCTCGTCATTAAATTTGGGAAATTATTATTAGTCTTCTCATTGCTGTATGGGAAACACTAAACTACATCAATCACTACTATCAAAAATAAGGAACCCGACAGAGAAGATTAGTTCCTTATTTCAATTTCAACTAACTATATTTTATTATTTTATATTTCTTTTTTTTTGAGTGGGGGTGGGGGGGGGGATCAAGCTACATAGCTTGCACTTTTTGAGAAAATAACAACTTCTTGGTATTGTGACTTATCCACTTTTTTTTCTTCTTTTTTCAAACTATTTTTTTTATTTCATCGTTATTTTGATACTTTTCAGCTCGTTACCACCCTTTCTTACTAAGAGCAACACTTTTTAAAAATAAACTTAAAATTTTAACACTCCATTTAAACAGAAATTCATGTCTCATTTTTGGCAGAATAATTCCTTTTAAATAATTAAGTCATTTCTAGAACGTAATTCAATTCCTTTTAATGAAATTGAAATATTTTACTTTCATTTGATTTTAATTTAAATATGTTACTGCTCATTTCAGAAAGAAAATAGAATTACTTTGTTTTATGCAAAAAAAAAAAAAAAAAATAAGACTGTTATGAGACTTATTTTTACATTATCCTTTATTTGGATACAAGTTATTATATCCTCTGCTCGGCGATTAACATTCAAAAATAGGGTAATCTCATTAATTTTAAAATAAAGCCAAGAAAACTACACGAACTCTGAACTTAATACCCGACTTTCTTTACTTAACGAAATTAAGATTTATTAAAAGCTGCATTTTTATTTTAAAATTTTCTCAACGATTGTTTTTTTCCCCAAGAACATTTTGTCATGCACTTTAATAATGCTGTTAACAGCATCTAACTATGATACTTTATGCGCAAGTTAGATAGTGTTATTATATTATAGACTCTTATTACTCCTTTAGTATTTCACTTTCCATGATTCATGAATTATTCAGCAAACGTATATGATATTCCTTATTTGGTAAAACATCTGAAAAGACAAAAATTGCTCAATTTCAAATATTTCATAGAAAATGTCATTAATTATCTAAGTAATAACAATATCAGGTGATAGTAGAAAAAAAAGCATCAGTGGTTTTTTTTCAGCGCTTTTATTTTATTTTATTTTATTTATTTATTTATTTATTTATTTTTTGAATTCAAAAATATGAGTAAAATCAATGTCGCGAAATGTAATATGAAGTTATTAAATGTTTAATAGTTATGCCTGTATAGCTTTATGTCAGTTTTACATCCAATTCAAGAAACCTTAATATGTTAAAATCTGCTTTTAAATCGTGATTTGGTTCTCAAATTGTGAAATTGAAATCTAATTTAAAGACTATCAGATAAAGTGTTAGATATTTTAATTAAATTCGGTAATTCCTTGAAAACTCATTAAAACGTAGAAATGTTTCAATATTAGTAACTCTATTTCTGGATTTAAATTTTTTTCTTTAATAACGAACTGTTTTATCTTTTCACTACTGTAGTAAATCGTTTGTCATATTTATTTCCAATTAAAGTTTTGTATAAAAAAGATAGGTAATTTAATTATATTATTTAATTATGTTAATGGATTTTCCGGAATTGTAAGGTAACTGTTTACTTTTGTCTATCCTCAAATCTAATTTTAAACTTTTATGAAAGGAAAAGTGTGTTCTGTATCAAACTTGTTAATAGTTACAAATCTACTTATAAGATTATTAAATAAATTTAAATATTTCTTTGGAATTTGAGGCGTATAGTAAAATTAAAATAACAATAGTATGAACAAAATTGTTTCCATAATAATTGAAGAACGGCGGTTTTGTCATAAATGCCGTGTTTATGGGCAAAAAAAAAAAAAACAAGCTTAACGTAACAGGAGTTGGATAATACAGTGCGACTCGAAACAAGTCATTTTAAAAACCAGTAAGAACTACACTGCCGTGCTAAGCACAGATCTGGTATCTGCACATTTTATCAAAATTGAGTTATTGTCACCAGATTGTCGTTACTAAGTTAATTTACCTAAAGGTCAAGTTTTTTGGCGATTTGCAAACGCGAAATATTAAAAAAAGGTTTAAAAAAAATCGTAACTGCACAGTTTTCGGAGTTTGCCAAGGTAATTTGAACTTAAGTGTCAAATACTAAGCCTTTAAAGTGGTATCTGCGCAGTTACCACTTTTTTCCTTAGTAATTTGAAGATACGACTTTTATACCTTAGTAAAGCAGCATATTTAATAATATAGCAGTTTATTGTAACACAGAATATTAAAATTAGTTTACCGTTGAATATTTGATACAGGTTGATAATAAAAACTAATACAACTTTGTATAATTGTTAAAGTAAATATTCAGCTTTTTCTATTTAAATGTTTATTTAAAATGCAAATTCTAAAAATGAAATGCATGTAAAATATTCATATCTAATCATAGACTAATAATAAGAGTAGACCGAGCTATGGCAACCCTTTTGCTGCTCATAAACCAAACCATGTGACTGGTGGATATCCTAGCAACAGCGGGCGTTGATCGTAGCAGACGATCAACGCGAGCGAGAAATAAAATAAATAGAATTGATGGAACACGGAAGAATGAGCTTTTATGAAATCCTATTTGTAAATTTGTTATTCTAAGTTGTAAATATTTTGTTAATATAGTGAGTTTTTCGTTTAGATATTATGGTGCATTTTATTTAGTCAATTTCAATGTCTCTGTAAGCAATTAAAGATGCAAGTGCCCAAAACGAATCGGTAAACGGTAAGACTTTTACCCACAATTTCAATTTAAGATACCGATTAGAAATATTTTGCGTTAAAGCAAAACGTTTACGCCATTAGGTTCACGCCAACGCTGACGTAGCAGTTCCAAATGAAATAAAAGTTACTGAAAACTGATCAAAAACTAATTACTAATATCAAAATAATGCATAACTAAAAGAAAAACAGTTCAATCTCTGCACCTGAAAAAAAATTATGATGAAAATACATTACGTCTTAAAATACATGTCGAGTGCCAAACTATAGATAATGTTGCCATCTAGCAACCATGCTGCCAAAGTTTTCGCCAAGCCTTTCCACCTGTCACATGATGCATCCATGAACCAATTTTTTTCATCAGCGAGTCTGAGAAAGCTCGGTCTACTCTAATTATTAGTCTATGTATCTAATTCTTTCATGCAAAAAAAAACCGCATTTCATTCTACGGCCAGTAATATTTTTATTTAAGTATCGTCTGCTGTCAAAATTATCTTCATGCTCGGTAAAAATGAATCTAGAAAATAAAATGGTGAAATATTACGGTGAAAATAGCTTAGTACATGAAAAGGTTTGGAAAAGAAAATTTGTCGTAACTACATTTATTAGTTTTAAATTAATATTTTTACAAAAATACTCGTTTACGGTTTTTAGATAAGTTATTTACGAACAACTACCGCAAGTTGAGCATTTAATTAAATCATAAATCAAAGAAACGAGTTGTAAAACTTTAATCATCAATTTCTCATTTTGAGCTATACTGCAGATACTACATCTATGCTTAGCACGGCAGTACACACCTACAGCAGTGGTTTACAGCCTGGGGGTCACGCCTCCTAGGAGGTGCGATTTCCGTAACGGTAGGAAGGAAGCATACTCCCCCATATATATATATATATATATATATATATATATATATATATATATATATATATATATATATATATATATATATATATATATATATATATATATATATATATATATATATATATATGTTGAATAAAAGCAACATGAAAAACACCAGTGAAAACACCAAATGCAAAACACATATTAACACTGATATACTTATAAAAAGTTGTGTATTAGTGTTTTGTTTTTAAATATTGGTATTACCTTCTCAATACCAATCTCAGTTAGATTTTTCCCCCGGTTCGTTCTTTTTGTTATGAATCTTTCATATAGAATGATTGCAAAAGAATGGAGGTGGTGCAAATAGGTATTTCAAAGAGTAAAAACGATCTCTGTTGCATTGTTAACACGAGCATCTTCGATTTTTAGTCACGATCGCTAATTACCTTTTGAAAACAGCAGAAGTTCATGTAAACATAATTGTTTTACCATTTTCTACCTATTTACTCTTTATTTAAACTTTGCTTTAAAAATCTGATCAATATCCTTTTTAGCCTACACTTTCAGTAAAAGTCAGAGAAAGACGAAAAAAGCATGAAAGAAGGCTTTTTGCATCTTAAAAATACCGCGAAAAACAAATAAGTCAAAATTAAATAAAATAATTAAACAAATATCGAAAAAGTAAAAATTTGAAAGTAGGGTATTGATATGGGGGGAAATGTCTGATGGTATGTCTGCTCCCCCATAATAACTTTTAAATGAATAGTTTTTTGTTTTTGTTCGAAAGATTTCGGCGAAGAAAACTCATTTCTATATTTCATGTTTTGATTTAAACACATTTTTGTTTGATTTTGAACAGTTCAAAAAAACTTACCATTAGCGCCTACGGGAAAATTCAAGGCATATATAAATTCTGCACTTACAGTTTCAACACTTTGTAGGGAAAAGTTTTCAAATAAGAGCATGTATAAAATGTTTTTTTTTTTTTTTGAACAATTTTCCGTTCAATTTTGAACAGTTCAAATCGATTAATATTAGCGTCTACGGGGAAAATGATCTTAAAGGAAGTTTTTCTTCAAACAAATTTTGTTGGAACTAGCTCTTGACGAAGAACTCCCGACTCTAACTCCGAGGATTTTTTGACTCCGACTCCGGCTGCTGTGCTCGAATATTAGTCGGGCTCTGACTCATCGACTTCGACTCTGATTTCGTAGCTCTGGCAAACATTGATACACGGAGGAAAAATAACTGACTCCTACTCGTGAAAATTTTACTCCGATTCCGACTCTTTTATCCGAAAATATATCCGACTCCGAATCCGCAAACATTGGCAGAGTTGTCCACTTCAAGGGAAAATGACCGATTTCAACTCCGAGTCTTAGAATTGAAAACCTTCGACTCCCGAATACGACTCTTTTGTCCCAAAATGAGAACGACTTCCACTCCGACTCCGCAGTCATTGTTTTTACTATTAAATACTTTTTGTTAATATGATTGGTTTTTATTTTCACAAAAAAGTTTTAATTTATGTATTTAATTTTTGGGCGAGAAGTTCGGAGTTCTTTATGTTTCTACATAGAGATACGCGCAGATGGTTTTTCTTTTCTTTCGACAATGAAAATTATTTCTTCAAACTGACATTTTATTGTTTTTATTTATTTTTTAAAGTACTTTAATTAATTTTTATTTTTATTGAGCAATCACGATTGCTTATTGTTCTCATTGGACTGCTTTGAATTCCTAGGATTTTATTTTACCTCCACCTCCCTTTGCCAGCACCACCGTTGCGTCGACCGGCCTCATCATGCTGCTCCTCTTGCGAAAACCGTCTCCAGTTTGCGTCCATATCCTACACACACACACGCCTACACACACATACACACACTCATGCCTGCGCACAGACACAAACACACACGCCTACACACACATACACACACGCCTACACACACACACGCCTACACACACATACACACACTCATGCCTGCGCACAGACACAAACACACACGCCTACACACACATACTAGGGCTCGACCGATGGCATTTTTTGGCCGATGGGCCGATGCTGATTGTTGGCCGATTGTTCAAAGATGGCCGATGGCCGATGGCCGATTGTTTTCCTCCAAATGGCCGATTGCCGATGGCCGATGGCCGATGCTGTTGGCCGATGGCAAAAAAAAAAAAATCTAACAGAAATAAATTGATAAAATTGTCAGGGATTTAAAGGATCATTGATTCATTTCACTTTACTTCTTTTCTACGGATAAGGAATTGTAATACTCTCCCCCCCCCCAAAAAAAATCAGATTTCGACCTAAATTTTTATTTTATGATAATCCAATTTAAACTTCACAAGTTTCTTCTGCGCATATGTATATGCATATGTACCTGAGAACATATAGATGACCGAAATATCCATTTTGAAAGCCTCCTTAGTTAAAATTATCGCAAATTCTCTTGTGATGTTTTCATGCGCGTAAACTTACGTCACTCAAAAACGTTATGAAATAGTAAGTTGAAAACTCATACGTAGGTAGTATGATCTAAAAGTTCGAGGACAAGTTGTATAAAAATTTACCGTGAATCTATCTACAAAATAGTCACCTTTAACGACTACGCACTTCTGCCACCGTTCGTATAGCTTTTAGAAGGACTCCTGGAAGACATTTATCGCAACCTCCTGTAAGGGCTCTTTCGCTGCTGCTTTGACTTCATCGTGGGGAAGAAGGCGACTTTCATGTTGAGGATGCAAACCAATAACATCACGTTTCGTCGGACTTAGCTCCGTGTGACTTTTACCTGTTCCCAGGAAAAAAAAACATTTGCATGGACGCCGCTTTCTTCCGTCAGGAGAAGATAAAGCTGCATCACAGAAGGTAGTGAAAAATGGCTTCCAGGAGTTTTTCCAAAAGTTATATGAACACTGGCAGAAGTACATAGTCCCTCAAGATGACCTTTTGTAGGTGGATGTACTTCGGTAATGTGAACTATTCTGGGTAAGGTTTTATACAGCTTATCCCTCGAACTTTTGGATCGTACTACGTACAATCTGTATAGGGTGTACTCATGCTTCTCCTTTTTTGACTGCTGTATGATGGAAGACGAAAAACAGCAGCCAAAAAAAAAAAAAAAAAAAAAAGTGGAGGAAAAACAAAGAGACTGTTTAATAACCAATTGATTTTTTTTTAATTGAACATATAACTAAGATTCCAGTAACATTTTAATAATGCTTGGATTTAGGTAAACTAAACATAGTTAAAAAGCATTAAATTATGTTGTTTAATCATTCAAAAAAAAATCTATGAAACCGTCAACAAATTACGCTATTAAAGTGGAAAGATTGCACGTAGACATTTTTTAGTCATCAAGTTAAACAAAAAAGGTAACAGATAAATTACAATATTAAATCATAATAGGAATATTTTTATATTTATTTAAAATTTATGAATAGAAAAGTTGGCATTTTTCATAAAATGTATAACAGTGGCGTAAATTTTGCGGAAAAAAGAAATAGCCACGAAATGAGTGAGATTCTTAAAACGCAGCTACCAATAAACAAACTCAATATTTACCCCAAGTTAATAACTGAATACATATACGTACTACTTGATTTGATGTTTGCACACGTAATATTGGACAATTTGATTGATTAATCTTTTATGGAGCACTACAAACACGTTCAAATCAAATTTTTCAATTTAACAATAATTTTCTGAAATTTAAAAAATTGCATAGTAGAAAATCCTTGAAACTTTTCTATAACATATTATTAAACATATGATGAAAACGAAAATAACTTATTCATTGATTTTATATAAATACATAAAAATAGTTACAACAGAAAAAAAATCGATCGCTATTAATGATGCGAAAAAGGTGGCGCATTACAAAATATAGGTGAAACAAGTATAAAAAATACTCAAAATGACATTTCGTGACCAAAATAAATAATCGCTAAATATTTAAGAAATGCTTGAAACGACGAGGGCGGATTAGGGGGTCACCCTCTAATTTTGGAGTAACTCACAATGTTAAACTTCGGCCCCAACTTCGGCTTAATTTTTTTAGTACAGAAGCGCTACCACCAACGCCTCGGAAGAGTTTCTGAATCTACTTCAGCACTTCCGAAGAAAAATTCAAAATCTCTTTGTTTTCCGAATTATGTCACAATTCAAAACGTCTTTAATCAATTTCTAATTAATGCTCTAAACTCTTCCTAAACAATGGATAAAACTTGAAAAAAAAATCTCTAATTTTATGAATGGTGTTAGTTTTAAACAACTCAGAAGTACAACTTTAGTTTAATTTCAGAAATTGAGGGAATAGGAGGAGGAGCACGCAAGTGTTCTCGGAAATACAAAAAATAGTCGCAAAAAATAGAGTTCAAAATAATAATAAACAATGAGCAGAAAAACCCTTTTAAAACTTGCACCCGAGTTTGTTTTGACGTGCAGTGGCGGATTTAAAATGTAGCAAATGTTGCAATTGCGCGAGGGCCCCATAACCATAGGGGCACCGTAGGAGTTACAACAATGCTTTTGATAAATGTTTTACAACTTCTGTGATAGAGAAATACGGCCCCAAAATGTATTTCGACGGGCCCCAATCTTGTAGCTCCGCCGAAGCGATACAGAAAAGACTGCATTACTGTGATTCATATTACAAACATCGAAAAATTAAAAATTACCGTCGGTTCAACGGGAATCGAACAAAATGAAACAAAACCGGTTTCACCACCTCATATTTGTTTCCACGGTCTCCAATTCGGTAATATATCACCAAATGATCGTCAGTCAGAGACGCTATATTAGTTTCGCATTGAAATAAGTAATTAATAGCCACAAAAAATCAGTTAATAGGCTTTTTAGAACATCCGATCGAAAACAAAAAGGGAAGGTCACAACTGGAACGTGCGCACTTCCCACAGGCGAAAATTTAGCCTTCTACAGCTTACCATTTTTTAGTTATGACTTATGAGAGATACATACGTGCATCCAGCCGCAAGAAACAACGCAATAATTAACGTGTTTGGTACCTGAATGCAGTATTAAAAACTCTTTCAGGGGTGACTAAAATATAAATTCATACTGAAATTTAAGTAAACAATTTTGTTTGAAAACAACAACTCCCTTTACCTTGTATTAAAAAGTAAAACAAAGGTCTTTTTTTTTTCAAAAACATCGGCCAATTCCATCGGCTTTTCGATGTTTTTAAGGCCGATGGGCCGATGTTTCCTGCAAGTTAGCATCGGCCGCCGATGCCGATGCCGATGGCTAAATTGTTGAACCATCGGCGCCGATGCATCGGCCAGGCCGATGCATCGGTCGAGTCCTAACACATACACACACTCATGCATGCGCACAGAAACAAACACACACTCCAACACACACACATCCACACATACACATACACACACTCATGCCTGCACGCAGACACAAACACATATGCCTACACACACACACACACACGAACGCCTACACACACACGCACACACATGCATACATACACACACTCGCACCCACACACATGTTCCTACACAAACACATACGCGCATTCATACACACACACGCGTTCGTATTTGCGAAAAACATAATTGGAATTCAAGATGCCAAAAATTAAAATTAATATAATTTTTCTTTTATTTTTTTTTATTTTTATTATTATTATTATTATCATTTTTTATTTATTTATTTATTTATTTTTGCCATCAGGAAAAAACAGACTTTTTTTATATGATGTTTTTTACTTCCTTTTACAAAAAAGGAAGTATTATATTCGCAAAAAAAAAAAAAAAAAATCACTCAAAAATCGGCCTCAGTTTACATTTTGCTCACCCCTGGATGAATGTTGAATTCTTTTTTTCAACCCCACCACACGTAAATAAGTGCCTAAGAACGTATAGACCCCCGAAATATTCATTTTGACAATCCCCGAGTTACTTACAACGAGTTTTCTCGTGACGTCCGTATGCGCGTATATGCGGACGTGCGTATGTGCGTATGTATGTCGCATAACTCAAGAACGTTATGTCCTAGAAAGTTGAAATTTGCTACGTAGACTCTTAGTGAGGTCTAGTTGTGCACCTCCCTTTTTGGTTGCGATCGGGTGTTTCTAAAGGGAGCGTTTGCCCCTTTTGGTGGGAAATCATTTTTTATTTCGATGCAAAATCCAGTGGTGTTATAATTTGGCGGACACTTGGCGAAATATCGCCAGTCTTTTGGTCGTCAAGTTGGCGATTTTAAAAAAAAGTATTTTTTTTTTTTTTTTAATCTGGTTTCAATTTGGCCATTGTTGATGATATTTAGAAAGTTAAGTATTGAATCACATTTAAATTGCCAATAATGTTGAAACAACATTAAGTTAGTGTAAAAGGAAGTCATGTGATGCACACATCAGCTCAGTTTTTTTTTTAATGAGCTGAATAATTTTATTTTTTTTTTCTTTTTGAAAGCGGTGAGAGATATTTTTAATGGAAGAAATGTACTTGCTGTTGGTTTAAAAGGTGCACTACTTTATTGGTTTTTATTTATTTATTTATTTTTTATTATTTTACGCATCTAATTCTTTAGATAAGCGAAACATATTTTATTTCTAGAAATCATCAATTTTAAAAATTATGTATTAGAGATTTTAGCTAATTTTCAGAACATTATCAGATACTAGAAAGTTGATATTGATATACGGAAAAGTAAACCCATTTAGTTCTGTGTGGAACTTCTTGCTCAGCGTGTAATTTCCATTTATTTGACCCCATCTATGATGTTTTTTTAATTTTAATTTTAGAAACGTTTTATGATTTTTCAAGAAGTCGGCCAAAAAAATTCATATTTTCCGCTACAGTACGGGTGCACGGGTGCATATTTCAAATTCCATTCGTGATTTATTTTTATTCATTTATTTATTTAGTTATTTCTTTATTTATTTTTTTTTATGACTTTTCAAGATAGAGGCTAAGAAACACCACTTTTCCCCTACATTACGGGTGAATATGTTTAGTATGTTTACTTCTGTGTTAACATCTTGTATTTTATTCTTTTTTAGATGGAAATTTCCTATCATTTTATACCACAAATAATTATTTTAGTAAAAAAAATATTTTATGATTTTTAAAGATGGCGGCCAAAAAGCATACTTGTCCCAACAGCACGCATGTATATTTTTAGTTTGATCATTAGGAGCATGTTACCTACCATTTACTACAAGACTAATTTCTGTTTCAATTTGTTTGACCCCTAACGCTATTTCTACAGCACTATAGACCGAGGTGTGTTTTGCATTTTACACACAGACAAAAGCCTCGCCTCACCACTCCAAAATCTTATTTGCGCGTGCCCGCTCTTCTGATATCTTCTAGTCGCCAATATTTAATTGACACCCTCGTAAATTTGCTAATGGGTGCATTTGAAATTGCAGATAGACTCATGGTACCGGAAATTAAAAACAAAATTACATGTGCAAACTATAAAAATTGTAAAAGTATTACCAACTTCTAAAATATACGCACTACTAAAATCATTCAACACAGGAAAGCAATCTTCAAAAAATTAATAATTTTGAATATTTCGTCTAATACTTTAATATTTAGCAGAAAACAAATATGCAATACTTTTTCTTCTTCAGAAAATGTGTCCACTAAACTATCTCAACAATATAAAATTACCGACATAAATAATAATGAGAAATAGCGCAGTCCCTCTTTTTGCAATTTAATTTTGAATAGTCACATGTCATTCTATGTCGCTCTCGTTACAAAGAAGTTTTTCAATTGTCATAAACCATGAGAACAATGCACTTAAGAGCCCACTTTTTGCATGAATGACACTTATTGTAAAGACATTATTCTTGTCTCCTCTTTCTGGCTCAATTTTTGAGAATGGTAAAAAAAGTAATCTCTAGTCCCGGTTGTAAAAATTTTGCAAAACACATTTTATTTAATTTTAAAGCAATCTAAACGGATGACTTTAGAAGCTGGTTCCGCGATCAACTATGCGAGAAGCAAAGAAAAGTTAATCTAATATGATACGCATGCTACGATTTGTAACAACGTACTATTTCTTATTTTTGTTAGGAAATAATTTCTGAAATAGCTTCGCTAACAATGATAAGTCAGAAAAAATATAATATTTCTTAGCCTTTGGTAATACTAACATATGTTTATCAATATAAAAAATTTGAAATGTAGTGCGCATTATATGAGTGAACTTAAATAGAAACTTATAAAATGGACTTGCGTAAAAGTACAGGAATTCACCATCTTAATCCTTTCGTTGAACAGATCCTCCATATTTTCAATCATTTGACTAACATGTAGATTTACTCATTTAAGAGCCAATGTCTGTAAGAATCAGGCAGTTTACAGCATTTGTGATTGTTGACATTTTTAATTTTTTTTTATTTTCACATATGTTGTTCCTTATCATGAATGCAATGTTTGTGCAAAATATGAGCTTTGTTTGCCTTACCGTTTTTGGGAAATTAAATTGTTTAATTTAGGGGGCGTGGCACATTTTTGCGTGTTTTTCAAATTTGCCGATTTTAAAGTTCTTGTTGCTTTAAGCGCCCCTAAAATGACATGGATTTTTCAATTCTATACTATTATATGGTCTTCTTAGATACTATTACAGCTGTCAAATCGGTGTCACTACGAGGGCGACGGCCACAAACTCCGTTTAAAAATGCCCGAAAATGAATTTTTTTACTACATTCAATGTCAATTTTCTTCATGATGACACCAACGTTTTTAGATAAATTCCCAGCTACACTTGCATACTTAAAAAATATGTAATAAAATTGGTGTCACTATAAGGGCTCCAGAAGATATTGGATTTTTTATGTGATAAATTTCACAAAAATGCAAATGTTTAAAATCTAACTTCTACTCCCGCCCTCAGAGCAGAGATCCGAAACTAATTAAGTTTGATAACCAACATGCTATTCTAACATATGAAAAAAAATCGGTTTCACTCCTATTACTTTCGGAAATATCATCATTCGAAATTAGTATGTTATGGAGTTATTAAAAAAAGACTTTTCTAATTCGAATGGCTTTTTGCACGGTTTGTTTAAAACTTAAATATAAAATTACAGTAGTGACGCCTAAAATAATATCTTTCTAATGCTTTTTATAAAAAAAGCTTTATAAAAAGCATTAGAAACACAGTAAATCGATATAGGTACAGATGGACGTGTTGTGTAATGTGCATTATGGCTAAAATAGTCGTACTAATATTTATATTTTTCCAACCATATTAATTTTTTATCTGTTATTTATATTAAAAATGCAACTATTTATAACATAATGTCTTAAAAAGTGATGAACATAATGTATTATATGGCGAGCATTTAGAATCTGAAACATAATTTGAGGATGACGTAGACTAAAACAAAGAAAACATAAAAAATCAAATCACCCAGTTTCAGAAAGACGGTCATCTCTTATTGATATCTGGTAATTTTGTAGCACTAAAGCTTGATAAAACATGGTACCCACCCCGAGAAATAGTAGAAGTTGACCATTTGCTAATCGGAATACAAGTAGCCCCCTCATAGCAGAGATCTGAAACTAATTAAGTTTGATAACCAACACGTTTGACTAACATTTGAACTAATAAAATTAGTGTCACTCCTACTTTTTTTGGAAATATAATCATTCGAAGTTAGTATGTCGTGGTGCATTTTTTTCATTCATTATTATTTTTTTTTAATTTATTTTATTTGTTTATTTATGTATTTTGTTAATTTAATCTTATCACACCCAGATATTGTTTTGATCATATTTATTTTTAATTTATTAAAAAGAAGCAACGTTTAACATAAACAGCTTTGGGCAGTAAGAGCGTTTTTATGTTGAATAGAAAATGCTTGTTTTGATATAGGTAAATGTGGATCTATTGTGCGTAATATGTTTAGATTATCATACCAATACTCGCCTTTTTTCCGGTGAAATAAATTTATTTATTCCAATCTTTCTTGAGATGCATTTGACCTTTACTTGCAAATGGTCAACTTCTACTATTTCTCCGGGAAACCATGTTTTCCCAAGCTTTAGTGCTACAAAATTACCAGATATCAATAAGAAATAACCGTCTTTTTGACACTGGGTGATATGATCTCAATAAAGGTTGCAATTTTGTGTTTTGAGATATTATAACGTCTAGTTTTACATCAACAGTTATGGGCACAATTGGTTGCCAAACTAGATCCCAGTAGAACATTCTATTATTAGAAAATTTACCAGCGTACCACTTTACACATCTAATACTAAAAAAAGCAGTTTTACATGTAAGGAATCCTAAGGATTTTTACTGCTAGCATAGTCATGTAACGTAGTTTCGAAACGTGCTGTGGTCTTGCTTTGAGTTATATTTTTTAATATACTAAATTTCAAAACACTTAGGTCTCATTAAGAAAATTGATGGGAAGGTTATAAAATTTGCTTACTACTTTTCATTAAGTCATATTGCGACAATGCGCGCAATAATTGTATAATATAAAAACTTTGACGTTACTATTTGCAAGCTACTCCTGAATGCAAATTTGAAGTTTTTGAAATCACTGATCCTAGAGAACAATATTATAAGCAAAAAAGTAAACACATAATTTAAGTGATGCTCTGGATTAAAAATAGGAAGCTCGAACCAGTTAGAAGTTTTATTTTCTGTCTCAAAATTGCAATAATTTTATGAGAATAATTTACTTTTCATCATTTTCTAGATGGTTTAGTTGTCATTTTCCAATTTTTAACAACTAATTTTCTTTTAATTTTTGTCCAAAAGATGAAATAACAGTGTCTTAAACTCGATGGCACAGCAAAGACGGAAAAGTGATGATTAAAATAACCCAGTATGACTGTATCATTGTTTAAAACCTTTTTAGCTTAACCAGCACTCTAATATCGGTATTTCTCGGAAAACCGTTTCTAGAGTCGGTCTTTCGGAAATAAATCTTGAATAATATTGCTAAAATATACTTAAACAATTGTACATATTTCAAACGCGTTTCAACCAGTTTTCATTCTTGATAGCACTAAGATCGTAACAAAAAATTACAGTTCCATAAAATATAGTAAAATCCCGGTTATTGGCGGTCGGATTATACGCGGTTCGGATTATCCGCAAGTATTTTAAATGTTTTAAATGATATTTTCTAATATTATAGTCATTAAACTTTTTTTCAAACTTATAATTTTGTATTTTTCGTTTTTAGCTTTTATATATATTTTTACCTTCCATGCTATACTGCCACTTTTAGCAGTAATTTAAATGTACGCGTGAGGAGTGTTATTCATAACTTTAGCTATTGTATACACTAGAATTGTTTTTATCCATATTTTGATTATCGACGGTTTCGCTTTTCCGCAGTTACCGTGCCACCCTATTCCGCGGATAATAGGGAGGTTACTGTACGTTTCGTATGACATCCATGCGTCTTGATTAAGGTGCCATTAACATGAATGTTGGTGATTCCGTATCGTCAATGATCTCTTTACAGCAATATTTGTGCTAATGTCTCTCTGCTCAAAAATAAATAAGACTTACGTTCTTCTTTTAAAAATCCCTCATAAAATGAAACTGTGAAATCTTAGACACTACTGCGACTGAAAAGCAGATTCTTACAAATTAAAAATAAATTTTCGACAACTGACCAAATTCGAACGATTTCTCTTTGTACAAGAGAAATTACATTTAGTCGAATAAAGAAGAGCACTCAAATGATTTCCTCTCACACTTTTATTCCCATGTACAACCTACCAGGTTTTTATTTTACGTACTATACGTAAGCGAGACAGACACTGCATAAAACATGAGACAAGATTTTTCCTCATTTGGATTTTCTCCGTATCGAAGTTGTTTGCATTCTGCTTTATCTAATTACTTATTTCTGCGATCATTTTCATTTACTCTGAACTCCTAATTTGCATTTGAATTTAATTACGCAATGTGAATTTGTTTTCTTGCAAAATGAAGGAAAAAAACGATGTAATACATTTGAAAAATCTAATCGTTGTTAAATTTACTTTTAATTGAAAACTGCATAACTGCTGTAGTATATACGATGAACAATTGCATGTTTTAATGAAACATACCTTCAAGCAAAACTAATAGAAACATGTTGAGTTAATAAATAGCTCTAGGTGAAAATAAATCAACTGACAATTTATAAAAAGAGAAAATGGATTAGACATGACTCAATTAAAAGAATAGAAAATAAAACATAATGAACTAAATAAAAAACGTTCAAAAAGAAACCGGCACATCTTAAAAGAAGAAAACACCTGTGTAAGAGTAAACTCGAGAATTTAGAATTGTGATTTTAGGAATAAAAATGTTTTATGTTTAAATTGCCAGTTTAACACACAATTCATTGCAAAAATGTTTGTGTGCAGTAACTATTGCAGAAGACTTTGGACGAATAAATTAAACGGTATTACATACTATTTTTAAAATTTTGCAGTGGTGAATAATGGTTCACAAAATGTTTAAAAACCAAAAGTTAAACATTTTATATGTCATTTATAGTTTTCAATGTTTAAAAGTCAACCATAATAACGAATTTTAAACTAAGAAAGAATAGTTAACTGTATAATCATTTATAAAAATAATATCATACTTAAAAGTTTTTAGCTAACCTGTAACAATATATGTTGTTGTTACCGACAGTTCTAATACAATCTGAACTAGCTGTTCAAAACAACAGGTTCATATTTTACAAAGTCTGGAAGAGGTAAAAGAACATGGACTAGTTGTTCGAAAGAACAGGTCCATAAGTTCAGAAGTCTATAAGGAGGAGGTGATATTTAAAGAGAATCTCTTCATCTAAAGCCAGATAAGCTAGACGATGAGTGTGTGAGCCGGGCTAGATGTTGCAAATTTCAAATCCAGTGCTAAATCAGGAGATGGTAGTTTTTAGAAAATTGTCTTTTCCAAAGGCAAGAACACCACTTTGCCTTTGTCACTGCTGAACTAAAAGTGTGAAAAAAAATATAGTTAATATCATAGCTCTCTCTCAAAATCAGCGTAAGGTTCTCCCCTGGACAGATAATTTTACAAAAAAAATAGACATATTATAGATAAAGTTAAATATAATTTTGCACTCTCAGTAATGTAACATTTTTTATTTTTGGAAAATCAATTATTTTTAGCATAGGTTATTGATTTTTTTTTTTTTCGACGCTGAACTTAAACTCAATTAATATATATCTTTAAAGTAAAAACTGTTTAACAAATGTATCAAAATTTTTAAATTTATCAGACATTATCAATCTTAAAGCGTTTGAGTCATCGTTTCAAAGTACTTTTAGTTAAGTTTATAAATAATTCAGCTTTGCATGATGAGAGAGTCGATTACTTTCTCCCAAAAAGTTTGGGGGTACTTTCACTTGAAAAAAAAAATTGAACTTTTATGAATTTTTTCCTAGGGCACGAAAATATTTTTCTCTCGAAGCCTCCAAAACATTCGTTTCTTTGTATCATTTAAGCAGATACAATTTCTGAGAAAAAAACTGTTTAGAATCAAACAAAAGGCACTTCTCCTTAGTCTAGCTCCTACTAAATTTCTTGGTTTTCTGCCCCTGCGTGCTGAGACGTAACCAGAAACAAGTTTTAGGGGGGGGGGGGCACATTGAAAGAACAAAAAACACATTTTTTTAAAAAACTGATTGGAAGGAAGGGGGGCGGTCAAAATTTTGAAACTTTTAGCTTTGAAAAGCAATTTTAGACTTTCTTTGCTGATGCAATGGGGAAAAAAAGTTGTCTCAATGGAAAGTTCTAGAAATTGAAGCCTTAAAAACACGATTATAGGACATGTTTATTGACGTAAGGGTAACGGAGAAAGCTTAGAGACTCTTTCCGATCGCTTTTTTTTTCAAAATTAGATTGAAATCACTTCCTTTACCCCCTGCAAGTTTTCGAAATAGAAGTTCACAAACGCAACTCGTGACAAACTTTAAAGATTTTGTGGAAAGAATAACCTGGAACATTTCCCTGGATTTTTTTTTCAAAATTATGGCCGAAAAAACTTCAAGCAATGTTTTATATTCAGGGGTTATTTCACTTCATTTTTTTGTAAGTGACGTTTACGAAACCCATAGCTTGTGATAGTAAAGAAATGTGGTGTGAGGACATTCCCCGAATATTTTCTTGAACTCAAGTCTTGAAATGCAATTGCTAAGCCATATTTTGTAATATTAGGGCCAGTAATTTTTCGAAATTAAAGCTCCGAAAACGCAATTCTGAGCGGTTTTTGATGTTGTTGAGTAACTGGCGGTTTTCCCCTTAAACTTAAATATTGTATGCAAAGGAATGACATTTTTGTTTTTAACGTATATGAAAGCTGGCATTAAGTTAGTACCAAAACCAAAAAAACTCCCTAAGTAAAAAAAAAAAACTATTGAAAAAAATCATTGGATGAGTCCACATCGAAATTTAATTTTGTAATTTTCTTCGATAAATATATTTTCTACGTATAATCAGCAAATTATTTATTCGTGCTCTTAGTTTGATTAATATGAGTAACTAATTCAGTTTTAATTGTTTGTTTTTTATCTTGTGGGATAACATTTTACTAAATAAATATTTGGATTTTTAACCTTAAATTTTTCAAAAACGTTTTTGGGGTGTTAATGTTTCATAAGTAACAGATGTATTGCTTGTGATTAAATTTGTATTATGCATTGCCTTAGGATTATTCTGTTCATAAATATGTAAGAAATGCAAGTATGACGCTTTTACGCGTATGATGCATTGGCGTTATAGCTAAGTTGATTTTTCTGTATATATAGGAGGTTGGGGGGGGGGCAACCAGGATCCCCCCGGGAGCCTTTAGCTTTCAAATAAATTTGAATGTGCAAAAGTTTAAAAATGCACTGCAGTTTCAGAATATGGCATTATTATGGCAGGTCATAACGAATAGATAAAATATATTTGGAGTACTATTATGCTTACAGAAAAAATGTTCGACGCATTTTGACTTTTTAACAAACATAGTTTGCCTATATTCAGCTTTGGTACTTTCAGATATTACTAGTGATTACAAAATCATAAGTGCAGTTTCCGAATGAAATAAATGGTACGTAAAATGCTTTTTTTCGCCAAATGGTGTAATGCAGAGTGCATCATTTTGAAAATTTTTCTCTTGTTAGACGAAAAGCTAAAGTCCTGGCTTATCTGCAAAAAATAATTAACCCTATTCCAGAAGCATTATTTTTCGACAACAACATTTATATCGATTCAAAAGACCGACGCATTTTGATGTTACGCAAATAGCTGACGCTTGAAAAAAAATCCCACTTTTCTTCCTCTAAATCCCTATTTTCAAGCCATTAAGCCATTTTGGTCTTTTCAATCTATTTCATGACCTTCCATAACTCTTCTGCCTTACTCGCTGTTATTTCTAAGCATCCAGTTTTTCAGTAAAAAACTATAAAACCAGCGATCAATATTTGGATAGAAGAGCAATTTGTGCAAAACTATCTTTTAGCCACTCAAATGACGTTCTATTAAGAGGGAAATGAGAGCATAAAGTAACAAAAAATTGTATTTTTTAACTCACTACAAACTTTTAAATGCTAGTTAAGGTCGCCTTTTAAGTTTGTTTTTTCTTTTCTTTTTTTTGCTTTTTTCATCAAGTATGTTTTTCGACACGTTTGTTACTTTTTGCATTTAAAAATCAATATGAGTCTAAGAAGTGTTTGATTTATTTTTAAGTCGATCTCGCTTAGTAAAACACCGTTTAAAAGAAAATCCTGCTTAATGAACTAAATTTTCAATGCACCAGACAGTTTAATTTTACCATTTTAATCCCGGATAATAATGTCCACTCATTAGAATAACTTCTTGCTGCTAATTGACCATATATTCCATCAAGTGGGCTTTATTACTTCTTAAAACGCTTTACATTGTTGCGAATCTTTTACTTCTATCAACTTTTTCTCAATGCAAAGTTTTTTTTTTTTTGCGAAACAAGCTGCAAAAATATATTATTTCTTTTATTACTGTACACATGATGATTTTTTCTCCAGCTCTTTTCGCAAAATAATAATAATAATAATAATAATAATAATAATAATAATAATAATAATAATAATAATATATATATATATATATATATATATATATATATATATATATATATATATATATATATATATATATATATATATATATATATATATATATATATATATAATAAAATAAATAATTTAAATTTGTGGAAAAGGGTCTACTTTTTACAGGGGTAGTTTGTTATAGTGACACACACACACAGCCGTGGTTAAACATATAACTTTACAAAAATGTTGGAAATGGTAATACCACGGAAAGCACGTAGCACGTGCCAGTGACGCTAACTTTTTTGGTGAGAGAAGTCGAAAGACGATATACTGTCGAAATTTTTTATGATATTGTGTAAAATATTCATTTTTTAATAATATTGATCTGAAACATCTTTTAAAGTAGTTGAAGCTGTGCATTGGCGTGATATTTTAGCCTTAGTCATTTATTTTACTTAGGATTTGCCAAATTGTTGCTTAAATGATTTATAACGTTGCTTAAAAAGATTAGTGAATGATACAATACCTTGTTTTTTTTCAATCAAATTTGAGGGAAACAACTGCGATTGTCTTTAATGGAAAGTATTTGATATATTGGATATAATATATTGGATTCAGTTCATATTTCACTGTAACAATTCACCCATGTTCACAACCAACACCTAGCACGAGGCTAACAGTTACACCATTATTTTCCAGAATTCGTTTTTTAAGTCTTTTTCAAATGGATGGTACCTAATATTAGTTTTAAAATTAAAACTAGAATAATTACTTAATCGAATAAACCTATATTTCCATTAATCAACTAATAATACAAAAAGGTATATTAATTTGTTCAAAAAAGTCATAAACAACCTTAATCTCTTCTATTGTCGACAGAAAACTTGAAATTCATCTGCAAGCTCACAATCTTGTTTCACATTTTTATCTAAATATTTCGCAGATACTACATTTACTTACATTCAAAATTTACTAGTACATACATGCATCTTTCGTTTTTAGTTCTTTTTGTAAAATGTCCTATAGGAAATACTGAGCTAAAATTCAAATGCGGACATAGAAAAAATGCTTCTGTAATGCTATTGGCTATATTTTTTTTAATAAAAATATTATGATAAATGTGTAAAATATCAATCGTATGATAAATTTGGACCAAAAGTAAACATCATGGAAATGTTATGAATAATTCATTTCGCATCAGCTTTTCTTAAATATTTCAAAGCTTGCTTCTGATTCAAAAAATCCAACTGTAAGCTGTCACATGAGTTTCATTTTGACGCTTCTGATATATTTCTATTGAAAAAAATCAATGGAAATTGTAAAATCAGCAACACCTGAAAGTTGCATGGAATAAATGTTTGCATATCCCAGGATGTTTCGACCTAAAAGTGATATATAAAATTAAAAATAACAACTTAAAAAAGCACATATTGCAGATCACTGCATACACGTGTTTCGGCGTCACAAGAAACGCCTTTTCAATGCAAAAGAAATGAGCTTATGGGTGAAAAGAAATTCGTGTCTTTGTCGAATGTCTTTTCATCCATACGCTCAGTTCTTTTGCATTGTAAAAGGTGTTCCTTGTAACGCCGAAACAAGTGTCTGTGGCTACCTGCTATTTGTACTTTCTGACGTTATTTTATTTTTTAGCTCAAAGGTATTTATTTAACTAAAATTAAAACGTGAAGCAAATAAAATAAATGTTACTTTGTTTTTTTGTTTTTTTTTTTAATTTTCTGATCATTTAGTGTACCGAAATTAGAAAACATGCATTTACGACAAAATGAAGAGTTACTGTAGCAGCCGAGAGCCCCTTGTTAGATTGGTTGCCGGGCCCCTACCCAAGACGCCCCCTCCATAATTTTACCCAAAACTCAAAAAAATTAACAATTTTGTACGCATTCCACACAAACAATTACAAAAAAAAACCTCCTGCCTTGAATAAAACAAAACAGCTAAAATATGGCATCACATTTTTCACAGTTTGACAACCCCCCCCCTTACATACTTCTTTTCCTATTTTTTAAAATGCATCGGTTTGACTTTCGTTGATGCTACCTACTCTCAAAATCAAGATTGTATAAGGTATTAAGTTGATTAAGAAAAACAAGGGAAGACAATAGGGCATGGGTTAATATTCGTGGATTGACTTAAAATTTTGCAAGGATCATTTATTTGTACAATGGAACAAATTGAGGGGGCGTCGCGTAATATATATATATTATATATATATATATATATATATATATATATATATATATATATATATATATATATATTATATATATATATATATATATATATATATATATATATATATTCTTCGTTTTATTTATATACATTTTATGTAGAAGCCTATTCCGCATCGAGCCATGCGAACGTATTGGGGTCGTTTCCAAAATTTTAAAAGTATTTTTTTCTGAAAGAGCATGCTTAAAAACATAGGGATCTAACCATTTTTAAATAATTTATTTAAGTTTAATATTTTTAAAAAAATTACTTAAATCGGTGCGCTTTCATTTTTTTTTTACACTTCTGTCGTGTGACCATCACAAATGATGAAATGCCATTCAATGTTGTCACTCACAGAACAAAATATTTAATTCGCATCTTGACTTACGTGTATTGTCAACGATATGGTTGATAGCAAGCATAGAGCGCAATTTTAATTCGCTGCTTGATTATCATAACGTGGAAACGTAGTGGAAAGATGCGCCAAATTGCATCATTTGCGACGTCATAAAGACCACGCCTTGTTTGAAAAAATCAGACATTTTAAAAAATTATTTTAAAAAAAAACTGTTGGGAAATTGAAAGTATTTTCTGTGTCCATGTATTTTTTTTTTTTTTTTTGCTCATTTCTATCCATTTCAATGACTAAAAGTAGTATTTTTGACTGAAGGAAACCACCCCATTCTTAAAAAAAGATCTTTTTTCATTTTTTACCAGTGTTAAAAAGCGCGCGCGGCCCATCCTTCGCATGTGCCAGAAAAACGTTTTTCAACTCTAATGTAAAATTATCATAATATGACTTACAATACGTCCTTCTGACTCTGAGGTACAGAATTTAGCATTAAGCTAGCTACCCCGTTTCACAGTATCATTTGACAGAATTCAAAGATATTTTTTTCACTACGATATGTTTTTGCAAACTTCTGAACATTTAAACAAATAAAACAAAATAACATTTGCGCCTGTGGAAAATTTGAGGCAAATTGATATTCTGAACTAAAATGACGGTTTGTTTCAAAGGAGTTTCATTTAAAACAGCTTTTTTTGGGGAAAAAATGATTTATTTGATTTAGTATAAGAGCATTTTTTGAGCAATTTAAAACATTGGAACCTTTTGGTTGGGGAGGGGGGGCTAATGTATCTATTTAAGAAACATTACACAATAAAAACTGCTTTATCACAAAATTGAGATAATTGCACAAATTCACGAAAGATAAAAAATGAAGGTCATTAATGAAACCCAAAACACAGTTTCTAGCAGTTTTAGGGATTAAACCATGCAAAATGATAATTACTCAGTTATCAGTTTTCGTATTTTTTTTTTCAAATAATTTTTATGCAAGTAATTTTTGTTAAGTTTTAACTGAAATTGTTGTTTGGCACAACACATCAGTTTCACCCAGAATAATGAATTTAAAGTATAAATTGAAACATTGCGTGATATTGCGTTATCTGTCTTTTTTCAAGTAGTTAATAATATTTTTGCAAAGCGTCGTGTACTTTTTCACATTTGTTCTCCTTAATGAAGAGAAACGCATCTTATGCATTCAAATTTGACATGAGATTTAAGCTATTTACATGCACACCCAAATTAAGGCAATTTTCCGCCCAGTATTACGCGAGCTTACTTTCCCGTATACATGCATCTGCTTTCCGGCATCTAATCAATATTCTTTTAAGTATCTAAAACTGCAGATTATGCAACTTTTTTAGTTAAAGCTGATTTCTAAAAATAAATTACATTTCTTGCATCTGATAAAAGAAATACTACGCTAAAAGAAAAAAAAAAGATATTTTCGAACAAATCAGGCAGTGGGCTCTTTAAAGAATTGCAACTAATAAAGTTATGCATTAGAAAAATATTTAATTTCTTTCAAAATAAATAAATTAACAAATAAAAAACAAATCTTTTTTTCACCTTTTTTTTGTCAAAATAAAGCGCCTCTGCTGTTATTTTCCCCCGTTGCCAAAAATTACATAAGCAAATAAACATACTTCAGAAACTAATAAATAAAAGTTCCTCTCAAATAATTTCCCTCAAAAATAGAATCGTCTGCGCAGCTCTTTCTGTCTGCTAAGAAATAAAGCACGCCGAAAATGTTTCTATTTCCTGTTACCTAAACTTAAAACAAAAACTCTAGTTAGAACCGTAGAAGGAAAAACAAAACACATAATCTCAAAAATCAGTGTTATGCATTAAAAACCAGGGGTTTAACTTTTTTTTTAAGTTTTGGCAACAGGAAAAGAAAGAAATTCGGCGTGCTTTATGTCTTATCGGACGGAAAGCGCTGTGCATACGATTCTATTTTTGAGGAAAATTATTTGAGAGGAATTTCTATTCATTAATTTCTGAAATATGTTAATTTGCTTAGGTAAGTTTTGACAATGGGGGAAAATAACTGCAGAGGCACTTCAAACGATTTGTTTTTTATTTGTTAATTTATTTATTTTGAAAAAAAAAAGATTTTTTTAACTGAATAACTTGATTAGTTACATCGTTTTAAAGAGGCCACTGCCTGATTTGTTCGAAAATATTTTTTTTTATATCAGATGCAAGAGGTATATATATATATATATATATATATAGAAATCTAGAAATCAGCTTCAACTGTTAAAAAGTTGTACTTGGAATAATCTGCAGTTTTAGATATTTAAAGGAAAATTGATTAGATGCCTGAAAGCAGATGTGGACATACGGGAAAGTAAGCTCGCTTAATTCTGGGCAGAACTTCTTGCTTTTATTAAAAAAAAAAATCCATTGCATTATGTTAACTCAAAACTATGTTTTTAAAAGACTAACACAACTATGACAGTATTTTTTACATTCGCTTATACCTGTCTTTTATTATGGGAGTAATTTATGTGAGTTGCATTGCTACAATCTTAATCAGCAAGATTCCGAGGAGTAGTTCTTTAGGGTATTTACATTCTTGGAAGGACTCAGTTGTTTACTTAGTTCTTGTGCCGAGGAATTTGCTGAGAGTACTAATCTCCATGAAGGAATCAGCTTAATTTATTAGGATTTTGATTGCTTCTTTCTTTCATAAGAAGAGATTTCGACATTTCTGAAAGGGATCACATTGCCATTGCCTTTATCCAAATCTAAGGGTTCATTATTACTCAGAAGGATGTGTCTTTAAAGAAAGAACTGCACTTAGTGCATATAGTGAAAAAATGATGTCTTTTGTCTTAACTTATTCTTGTTTTATTGCAATGTGTATTTGAATTATATAAGTGAAATATTTTTACTTCCTTTTACGAAGTAAAGGATGTATGTATTGGCAAAAAAAAAAATCACCCAAAAATATGCCTTAATTTCCATTTTTCTCGCCCCCGAATGAATATTGATTTTTTTTCAACCCAATCACACGTGGATGTATGCATAAGAACGTATTAACACCCAAAACATACATTTTGACGATCCCCAACGAGTTTTCTCGTGACGTCTTTATGTAAGTATGTATGTGCGTATGTATCTCGCATAACTCAAAAATGATGGGTCCTAGAAAGTTGAAATTTGGTGCGTAGACTCCTGGTGGGATCTAGTTGTGCACCTTCTCTTTTGGTTGCATTCGGATGTTCCAAAAGGGGTCTTTTACATCTTTTTGGGAGAAAATCATTGTTAATTTCAATGCAAACTCTAGTGGTGTTATAATCTGGCAAACGGCGATATATCGCCAAGCCTTTGGTCGCCAAGATTTTCGCCAAATTAATGACAAACTTAGCGGTTTTTTATTTATTTATAAATCCGGTGTTATTTTGACCACTATTGGTGATTTTTAGAGAGTTAACCATTGAATCACATTAAAATGTCCAATATTGGAAAAATCAATCTGCATTAAACCTTTTTTTTTTTGCTTTACTTCGCAACAAACTTGGGGTAAAACTATTTAAAGTTTTTTTGCTTACTCCAAGGCAAATTGACGTAAAAGGAAGTCACGTGATGCACACATCAGCTCGCTTAAATAAGAAGTAATAAAAGCAAACATAAAATAAGAAGTAATGAAAGCAAACATAAATTAAAAAGTGATCTAACAATTGGTGTGAAATCGGTCCTGTGTAATTCTGGCATAAAAATTATTTTTATACTTATTTACTTATTTTGCACTTCACTGACATTTACGGCGGAAAAAAAAGCAGTTTCGTGTTAGAGCACTTTTTTTTAATTGAATTTATTAAGTTTAAAGTTTATTTTTAGCTTGTAAATATTTCAATAAAATTTGAGGAGTTTTCGAAGAAAAGTCGCTTTTATAGAACCACAATGAAAATGAAAATCCAAAATGACTTCATCATAAAAATTATTTTTTTCATTTGTATACTTTCCAAAAAAAGAAAAAGAAAAGCCTGAGGTAAGAACTAACGCTCGATCTTATAATTTAGAAAAAAAACTCTAACGCTCAATCTAATGGTGAATATATGCTTTTAGTTTCATAATGTATTGCATATTTTAAATCGAATGTAATAGTTTTAGTGCTACAGGAATAAATCAGCGAATTCTACTGTGTTTACATGTGATTTTTATTTGAGGTGAAAATTGTCTACACACATTTTGGAATAGTAAGAAAACTTTTATTTCCATCAGGAATGCTATTTGTACATACCTTTATACATGTACCAACATTAAATTATATTGCTTTTTTTTTGTAATTGCATGTATAAAGAGTTGACGCGTTATCAACATACATACAGTGTTTGATTTTATTTTTTCGGTCCAAATGTATATTAGCCCATTGTTAAGCGAGAAGAGAAATAAATATTTAATCCCAAGTAAATACTATGTTCTTCACCATGTTCATAAACTGAAACAATAATATATTTGGACACTTTCAAAGGAGTTTTAAGCAGAAATTAGTACGCCTGTTACTGCGGAATTGCTTATATATATATATATAATATATATATATATATATATATATATATATATTAAATATATTAAATGCAAACATTCAATTGAAAAAATGAGTCAAAAAATACGAAAGTTAACTTTTCATACGAAGCCCAAGGTCCCCAAACTTATATCTAGAGAAATATTATCCATTCAAAACCATTATTGACGCAAAAAAACTTGACATTTGGTCAACCAGAACTCAAATAGATGTTCCAGTTCAAAGTTTTAAGGAATCATACAGAAGATGAGATTGGAACTTATCGCCCTTTTAGAAGAATGATAGGTTGTCAAAGTAAAAAAAAAACAAGTGATTTATATTTTTCATTGCTATTCCAAAATACATTGCAAATATTATGCTGTGATAAGCTAAAACACACTTCGAAAAACCTGGAATAATTTGAAAAACCAGACTCTATATATAATTTTAAACATTCGTTAACCGCTATATTTCCCCCCAAAAGGTGTTATTGACGGAGATTGTAAAGTAGTGTAAGTCACAAAATGCTGCGTTTCATACCTCGGTGCATATTGGTCGTACTAATTTCAACCTTTTTGTGTTGGAATTATTTTTCAATGGAGATCTTTTCTCGGAACATAAGTTAGGGCCCGTGGGGCTCGTATAAAAAGTTAAATTTTGTATTTTTTGACTCAATTTTATTTTTTCTTCAAACTTTCAATATATTAAGCCTGCATCTGGTTTTGAACATTTTTGTAATTGAAAGTATGCATCTAGAACTAACGGTTGCGAAAATAAAGGACTTGCAGGTTAAAACGGAACACCATGTATACTAAGAAACATTAACATAAGCTGTATTTTTAACCTGGACAAATCAAACAAATTAAATTGAATTAAGCTTCACAACTCAGTTCAATAGGCGCCATAGGCAGCACTTTGATACTGGTAGACGATACATTTATTGGCAATATAAAATTTGAACAAGAAGGAACAAAAATTTGAATCAGAATCCCCAAAACACCCTAAGGCCTCATCGGTGGGTTTCTCCCCAAGGGTAAAGAAAAACCCTTCCATCCATCCGTCAAACCATTTTTCATCCTAAAGCTTGCTTACTAATACAATTTCCCACTGAAGGCCTTCTAGAATGTAAGAAGAATGTTTTGGATGAATTCAGTTATTAATATAATCTTTAGGAGGATCAGAATAACATAATTGATAAAAAACTTGAAAACTGTATAGAGAATCTAAAAAAACAGTTTTAATTATAACTACAAATGATGAAGCGACTAAAAATTTTGCCATCATGTGCAAACTTTTTTAACTTATGCTGCAGAATGAATATACAAATATCAACACATACATAAATGTTAATGAAAGCTGTGTCCAGTTTAAAGAAAAAAAAATAATTGCATTCGACAAGATTTTAAATACAAGTTATCTTAATTTCAATTTTCCTTTGCTTTTTTATAACTGTTAAGTTTCATAAAAATCCTTTAAAATTCGGATTCGTTACTAGTGGAACATACTCCTGCACTAATCAAGCTGGATACATTGTTTCCGAAAAACTAAAAAATATCTTAGCCGAAATAGCAGAAGAAAATAGTTTCATAATTTTGAACAACCAGAATGTTCTGGACTTCTTAAACAGTGTACACGAACACGATATTCATAGCATTAAAACTTTTGATTTTGATAATATTGTTCTTAACGTTCCCCATAATCTCATATTCGACGTTTTAGTTAGGCTTTTTGACAAATAGGAAAATTCCACCAATCTAGATAAACACTCTAGGGTTAACCCTGGTTAAATTTTGTATTTTTTAAAATTACTTATACAATGAATCAAATTTCTAGAGAGAGATAAACGGAATCACAAGGGGAACATCTTTTTCTAGTGCATTTGCCAATATCTAATTCCGTTATCACGAATCTATTTTTTTAACAAACAACAGTATATAAGCTTTTAGATATATAGATGACATCGTCATTTTTTACCACACATATTTCTTGAGGTCTTCTTTCTGAAAATAGGTAAAACGGACTTACTATTGCCAATACACCTCTAAAAAATGCTTTAAAACCTCACTTGTTCACCAAAAATACGAGGGGCTCATTCACTGCTCGTTTTATCTCCAAAATTTTTAATTTAGCATTTGAGTCTCTTTGTATATCACTGCCTAATATGTTGTTGTTGTTGTCGTGTCATAGTAAGCACTATGAAAACATAGAGTGCCATTGCCTCTAGAGGTTGAACTTCTTTTTCAACATTTATCAAAAACCTAAAAAGATGTACAGCACAAATAGCGGGAAAAGCTCTCTTGGTTCCAGTAGGAATCGAGCCTATGACATCCAGCAGTTGAACGGAGCTTCTTCTTCAGAGCCACAAAGCTCATGTTACGTTTCATTTGAATAAACTATAAGTGAATAATAGCATTAGTTTTAAAAAATACAATTAAGTATGAGTCATTCCACTTCAAATAAGGCAGGCAGATATGAAAAGTGTCATATGACCATCACCGATTTTTTTTTAAAAAATTACAGTAGTTACAACTAAGGGACATATGAAATATCCCAAAAAGACTTTGCAATTAAAAAAAAATCTTCAGCTACAGCCTAATAAAATTCTGCTTAAAATCGGCCATTTTGGGAAAAAAAAAAGAAAAAAAACCCAGAAAAACTCTCGATTTGAAACGGACACTCTATTTAAAAGTATTTAACCTATTTGAATTATTCTTTTTCTAAGAATATAAGCACCCATGTATCATCTAGACATCGTTTTTTAAAATTTATTTAGGTTTTTTTTAGTAAAGAAAAAAATATTTTTCTGGCGAAAAAACTGCAATTTTAATGATTTTATGATTTTGTTCTCTACGATTTTTTTTTTAAATATCAAACGAAGGTGGCAGTCTAAAGCCCTTACATGGTTATTTCATAACATATTTTATTATAATCCTAAGCCTTGGAAATAAAATTTGAAATTTTGAAAATTTTCAAAAATTAACGATTTTTAAAGTGAGATTACTCAAAAAAACCCATTTTTTAAAAATCTAAAAATTGGCTCATTTAACCCCTTTTAATGCTTTACAAGAGGATTTACACCGCACCCCGTGTTTTTCTCAGAAAATGTTTTCTGATTTTTTGAAAGTGGCCTTATTGACCATGTCATGCATGAAAAATGAAAATGTCTAATAATTTCATTCACTGAAATTCTGATTATATTAATGCCTTATAGCTACAATAATGGTTTACTTTGTCAGAAACAACTAAAATCTTACTGACTTTTAATAATGTACTTGTAACCAGGGCTGTGGAGTCGGAGTCGGAGTCGGAGTCGAAGAGTCGGAGTCGGACTAATTTTGGGGTAAAGGAGTCGGAGTCGGAGTCGTTAGAAAACATGTCGACTCCGACTCCGACTCCGGGCTTCTTTTTGTCTTTCATTTTTACTGACTCTCATTGCATTTTTTAAAAACTGACTACTAGCAATTGGTTCGATTACATGTATAAAAAGTTACTAATGAAAAAAAATAACTGCTACAATGGCAATCAGCTAGCTTGAGTGCTTATCGAACTTTCTGTAGCCGTCCCCTAGTTTGCTTGCTTTTTAACTTAACTAATATATAGCAACTGTCAGCAAACAGTTTTATCGCCTAACATTTTCAAGTAATCAATTTCAAATAAAAATAAAAATATAGTGTTTTGTTCGATCTCAGTTATAAAATAGTAAAAGGGACGTAACAATTTAGTAAGTCGGGGCCCGTACCTCAGGTGGAAACTTTTGAGAGTGATCGACAAATTCAAATAAGTTCTTGCGCGAAAACACGAATACAAAAGATCCGATGAAATAATCTAATGTTTTTTTTCTTTATTAAGACTATTTCTATAAGTTTGGTTCTCACTAAAAAATTTGGAGCAAAATAAGTATAAATGATTTCTTGATTACAGTACTAAATAATTGCAGTTAATCTTAAAATCTTCACTTAAGGTTAATTCTAAAGCAGCCAATAAAATTGAAATTAAAAATTTAGCGAAGAAGAAATATAGGTATAGTAAAAACTATTCGTATAAATCTGTATACCGCCGCATTTTGTGTAAAATTTGCTCCTGACGTATATGTGCCCTATTTTCGTTGAAATTTTATTGATGAAATAGAATTTAAAATATAATCGGGAGAATTTTCAAAATTAAAGTATTTATACCTTTTATAAACTCTGAAATTAACTTTAGGTGTCACTACCACATGGGTGTCACCCGGGGCAAACCACACCCTCTCAAGAACTTGGACTTAGAGGAAAAAAGCTTTTTTTTTTTCTCAAATTAAAGCTTTCAAAAATTGAAAACACACGATTTGATCAATATCTATTTGTTAAATATTAAAGGGGGCAAGGTAATCCTTTTCAATTTTTTTAAAGGAATTTTTTAATCATTTCGTTTTTAAACTCGTAACTGTTGGAAAATTTGATTTTTAAATTGAATTTCTAACGTTGTATGCATCTTGGGTTTACAAAAAAAAAAATGCGAAATTTTCATAAAAAGGAATTAATATTTTAATCTCTATTTAAAGGTTTCCCCCCTTCTCCTGAAGGGAGAGAGGGAATTGAAAAATACAATTAAAAAAATCCGGAGTCGGAGTCGGAGTTGGAGTCGGAGTCGGGCGTTTCAAAATCCAGGAGTCGGAGTCGGGGTCGGAGTCGGTCATTTTCCTTCCGACTCCGCAGCCCTGCTTGTAACAAACCGCTTTTGATGACCCGGTCAATTTCGTCTTTTTGTATGACTCTGTGCGTAAGAAGAACCTTTGGTGACCATCTCATCTCGTTATATCAATATCTTTTTCTGCTGTTCAGGGCTTAATTGTTATGGAAGCTGAAGTTCCATGCTTCCATAAGCATTAAAATTCCACTTAAGCATTAAAATAAGTTTTGAAGGCTGAAGGGCTCCTGCATTTCTTTTGTTAGAAACCATATCCCTGGCTTTAATATCTACTTTAGGTGATCTGTTTGGTTACTTCTTAAAACCACCTTTAATTAATAACGTCTCTTATAAATCAGGTGGGTTTTTTAAATTCTCAAACTATAGATGAGTTTTGCTTTTTGAATTTAGTATACCTATACCTATGTATAAAAGTAATTATGCGAAGTAAAATCTAAAAATTTTGGGATAACAGTCATCAATGTGAACTAAAGTTAAGAAACTAAAACAAATCGTTTTAAATTCATTGTACTGCTCTTCTGTTTGAGCTTGGATGGTTTCTTCTGCCATGTAATTGAGTTGCACGTTATAATTGAAAGAGAAAAACATGGATTTGTTGCGGTGTATGTAAGTAACGGTGAATGCATAGATTTGGAGACAAAATAAACAAACATCGAAACACGAAAAAGGAAAGATTTTAGCTGTTATGGATAAAGTATATCATTATTGTAGCTATTTGGCATTAATATAATCAGAATTTCAGTGAATGAAATTATTAGACATTTTCATTTTACATGCATGCGATGGTCGATAAGGTTACTTTCAAAATATCATATAACATTTTCTGAGAAAAAACACAAGATGAGGTGTTCATTCACTTTTTAAGCATTAAAAGGGGTTTAAATAAGCCAATTTTTAGTTTTTTTTAAAGATGGTTTTTTTTAATAATCTCACTTCAAAAATCGTTAATTTTGAAAATTTTGAAAATTTCAAATTTTATTTCCATGGTTGTATGCATCTAAGGATTATAATAAAATATGCTATGAAACTATCATATAACGGCTTCCGACTGCCATCTTCGTTTAGTAAAAAAAAAAAAAACGAAAAAATCATGGAGAAAAAAAATCATAAAATCGGTAAAATTGCTGTTTTTCGCCACAAATTTTTTTAATTAAAATTAAAGTTAAATATTCAAAAAACAATGCCTAGATAATATATGGGTCCTTATTTATTCTTAGAAAAAAGAATTATTCAAATAGCTTAAATACTTTAGAAATAGTGTCCATTTCAAATCGAATGTTTTGCTGTTTTTTTTTTTTTTTTTTTTTTTTTTTTTTCAAAAATGGCCGATTTTCTGCAGAGTTTTAGTAGGCTGTAACTGAAGAAAAAAACTTTTTCTTACAAAATTCTTTTGGGATATTTTGTATGCTTCTTAGTTGTAACTACTGTAATTGTTTCAAAAAACTCGGTGATGGTCATGTGACAGGCCCTGATTGATCTGAAATGGAATGAATGGCTCGTATTTTGATTTACTATTTTAACTACTGTATTTAAGAGCAATATTTTTAGCGAATCGTTCAACTACTTTTTATTATGGCTGAATGCCATTATTGAAGCGCTTAGATTTGTTGTCCATGAATGACATTTTGATTTTTAGCTATAAATTTATATTTCGTTATCTTTAAGGAGCATTCTTAAATTTTTTTATCAGGAAAGAAAGTCATTAAAACATTTTTAAATTAGTTGTGCTGCAAATAACTTTTTAGTAATTAAACTATAAGGTATATTTTTCTACAGTTATCTATAGACATTTCTAAATTCAAATGTGTTACATAAACTTTTGAATGTTTTGTAACTGGTACGTTGTTGCGTATTATTCTATTTACCGTATATAATAGTAGTGACACGTGTTCAAATGTTACATAAATATTTTGACCAAATTTACTCGAAAAACAAAACATAAATTATAATTAGTTTTATTTCTGGAACGTATGAAAAACTAAAAATTTAGAATATTATACCATGTACCAATTTGACAGTTTTACTTAAAACAAGATTTTTTTTTAATGCGATCAGGGTTTATTTTTATCTTTATAGTCAAAGTAAAATTTCACTTATTTCGGTGAAATCATACTACCATTAATATCATTATTATTAATACCTTTGTGATATTCAATCGCTTCAGATCTTCTTCGGTTTTCGTTTAATTTGCACAAAAAATAAAGAATGATATGGGAATGTTACTGTATACTTTAATCATGTAAAGCTGATGTAAGTGATATTTTCGGTAGTTTAGGAAAAAATAGGGGACGGGGGAGGTTAAAAGCAATAGAATAAAAATGTCAGTGTTTATTTTTTTGATAAATTATCGGTGTGCTTTTAAGTGTGTACATTACACACTTTGTATCTATTGAAACACATTCAATATTTGGATCCCCAAATTTTGCTTTTTTTTCATAGCAAGATATGACGATAAGTGTACGCATGTTTTGTAAGTGCTTCCTCAGTTATATACCTTCTATTTATATAAGTAAATATATGTGGGCACATTTGTAAAAACTTAACTGTGAAAGATTTCTCAAAAAAAAAAAGAATTTTATATAGTTTTCACCATTGTTTTCCATGAAACTATGAACTATTAAAAATAATAAGGCACATTTTCATTTTAAACTATAAATAACTTCAAATCATGCAATTTATATAAATTCCTAATGTAAGATATTTTTGAATTTTACCTGTAGTCATACTTATTAACAACTTTGTGATTAAATATGAATATCTGTATGTGACATATGTAAAAGTTAAATTCCAATAAAGTATTATTTTGTGTAGAGACTTTCGACTACAAGTTGATGGCTCGAAACGCAGGACCTATGAATTCTGAAACGTAGGAATTCCCGTGCTTGGATGCTTATTCATACTGTAACCTATGATCAATACTGAATCCGTAGAGAGTACATGTATGATGAATGAGAAAGTGAATTGGACTTGCTATGGTTACGCTCATGTAACTTCAAATAGGAAAACTCTAGCTTCGAGGGCTTTATATCATCACTTCGACACTAGACAGGATATAAACAAGCACAAGCATGAACTATTAAGACTGGATATTTGGTCGGTATTTTAATTCATAAAACTTTTAATAGTTGAGCAGTGTGATAGCAAAGATGTAGCTTCGATATGAAAGTTCTTAGACAACTACTGAAGTAATTTGAAAGTAAACAATAAGTAGAAAATTACAGAAGTGTCGTTGGGGAAGAAACTAATGTAAAGACAATAAGTTTTCATTTTATAGTTAAAAGTATAGTTATATTGCATTGATTGTATAGTTGTATTGTGAAATTATAGATATATTGCAGCGATGGTATAGTTATGTTGTGAAAGTATAGTTATATTGCAGTTATTGTATAGTTATATTGTGAAAGTATAGTGATATTGAGATGAAAAACAGTCAAGCTTAACTATTGCAAGAAAAAGTTTTACACTTATCAAAGATTTAACGTACTTGCATTTATCAGAGTGGTATAGTCTTAAAAGTTGCTTCAGTTACACGAAAAATACGCCTAGAACTTACCAGCCTTTTTTGCCGCTTACCAGCCGATTTTATAACTTAAACTAATCCTATCTCTCAGTTGGAGTCGCTTATTAGTTTTTAAACATGTTTTCACATGAAGAAGACAGTGATATAATTATATACAACAGCTGCTAAAACAATGAAGTAGTCAAAAGAGACACATAAAATCGATCCTTGTTCTAAAAATTTGGCCAAGAGGCAGGATTGCTACTGCTGTTACTTGAGATATTTTCCCGATCTTTTGCTTGAAAATATCTTAGGTAAAGATATCATATTCATATGTACCTCGTACTTTGAAGTCTCTCCTTTTCCCTAAACGCCGAACTTTTTGGTAAAAGGAAAAAAATAAATGTTTTACTACACCTTTTTTTTCTCTTTTTTTTTGGTAGAATGCATTTTGAAGTAAATTTCACTTTCTAGGTTATTTTACATAAATTACATAAGTTCATAGTTTTCTTGTAATATTTTTTTTCTATTTTGTAATGATATTTTTTCTAAAAAAAAAATTCATATTGCATTTTGAGGATATCATAAGATCTACGGAACTCAGGTCAAACATCGTTGGTAACGAACGTTTTAAGCTTCTAAGCTGATGGTGTATATTGTTGTTATCTACTTAGATGTAAAACCAACTTTTCCAGTTCTTCTCTTCTTTGGGGTGCTGGTAAACACGTTGGGGTGACACGCAAGGATTAACGAATGAAACATGATTTTATTCACTGACAAATAGTCATAAAGTCAAAAGGATATACCGAGTTACTGTCAGAGAGTGTAGTCTCGGGCACATACAAATTTAAAGATGAATTTATCCAAAGTATTTAGAATAAATTTATTTATAAATTTGTATTAGAGAAATGAAAGGATCTGAAGCTAAAACTATTAAGATATATGCTTCTCTTTTCCCCAACCCACCATAATCAATTTAAACATAGCTACTTTTTTCATACCTATAGTTTTTTTTTCTGAAAATAAAATATTTCCATATGATATATTTATCTTTGATTATTCGCATATATTAGCGTTTTAAATAAAGGTGTTCTGTTTAAAACAGCTAATGATATATTTGTTGTCGTAATGTCACGTACGGTCAGCGGTCAGTGATTAAACTTATTTTTCTAACACTGCTACTTAACACACTAATCTCTTGTGGATTCCTTACAGCAAATGTCTTAATAAAAATAGTTTCCCCTTCCTGGAATTTTCCCGACTAGCACTTGACGCAGCATATCGTGCCTTCAATATGCCTGCACTAAAGAATCGGTCGTAGGGACATTCTACCGTCTCGTGCGGGACAATCCGACTCGATAATTTCACCAACATTTTGTTATAGATCTTAATAGTTCAATTAAACAGGAGAAAACACATTTTTTTAATCTTTACGTTTGATACAAAGAATCTCCTGACACAGTATTTTTTTTATTTTTTTAATATAGCTTTGTTACTTAAAATTTAACTTTTTTGCATGCGTTGCATGCTGGACATCAAAAGTCAACCTTTTGTAGTTGGTGCATGCATTTCTTTTTTATTTATTTATTTATTTATTTATTTATTTATTTATTTATTTTTGCTCTTTTAATAAAGAAATGACGAAACTAATAGTAAGTTTCTAAAGCTAAGGTTGCATCGTAAAGAAATCATATTTTATTTTTTGAGAAATAATAATTTAAACTGTTGGAAAAAAATATGTATGCGGCCATTTCACTTTGAAAGCGGTGATTACCCCCCGAACGTGACGGTTCCTATATTTCATACAAAATAAGTAATTTTAAAAGATGCCGAAGGAATTTTTCACTTAAGAAATCGCAAGCAACAAAATTTTGCTCATTACCCTGTTGCAACGTAAAGAAAACATATTTAATTTGTTGAGAAATAATAATTTAAACTGTTGTAAAAAAAATATGTATGCGGCCATTCCCCATTGAAAGCGGTGATTACCTCCCGAACGTGACGGTTCCTATATTTCATACAAAATGAGTAATTTTAAAAGATGCCGACGGAATTTTTCACTTAAGAAATCGCAAGCAACAAAATTTTCCTCATTACCCTGTTTATTATTATTTTTTTTAATGAAATGTCTGAATCGTCACGTGCGAGACAAAATGATCGTTTTCCGTGGAATGGCACTGTAGCGTGGTTCATCAAAGATTTCTTTGTAATCCGTTTGATAAAATTCAGCTATGCAAAATTTATTCATTTTGTATACAATGAGTATTTTCATGCTTAATTTGAACGCGTACATCATTTTACTTGAAAAGGGGGTGTAAAAGAAAATCTAAATTAGTATGTGGAAAAATACAAAATTATTTCAAAAGAAATACTCTCAATTACAATTCATTAATTAAACAAATATACAAAAGGGTGGTTATTTTAAAATTAATTCTAAATTATCGTTCGCTTATATAAAATGTTCGGATTATTTTGCTAAATTTTTAGTTATGCCTTTCATATTTTCAGAATAAAACATGTTTTTGTACTTAATCAGAATTATGTAAATTATGTATAAAATGGATACGAAATGGGTTTTTGCTAAGTTTTCATATAATGCCGAAATACGTAGGTAGTATGACATAATAAAATATTCAAAGGTTGCTGAAAGTGCAATGAATAAATAATTAAAATTTTCTTTTGGGTGAATTAAATATTTATCTACAACATTTTATGTCTTCGACATGCTGAACTGAATTTAATTTGTTTCATAATCATGATGCATTAACTTATTAGTATTGATCTTTAGAAAGGAAGGCGAATATAACCTGTGTGTGTTTTTGTAAGTTTTCAATTAATAAAAGAAATTGTGTAATGTATATGTTCTTCAAAGCAAAATATAATTTAGATTTTATGTTTTCGTCGTAGGAGATGTAGTTTTTTTTTTTTTTGGAATCTGGCAGGCTCTAACAGTTGACTTTTTTTTTACTTCCTTTTACATACGTAGTAAAGGAAGTATTGTACTCGCGAAAACATTTGCACTTACAAATCGGCCTTAATTTCTATTTTGCTCGACCCCGAATGAATGTTGAGTTTTTTTCAACCCGACCACACGTGTATATATATCTAAGAATGTAAGGGCGCCCGAAATATCCATTTTGACGATTCCCGAGTTTATTTCAGCGAGTTTTCTCGTGACGGCCGTATGTACGTATGTATGTGGGTATGTATCTCGCATAACTCAAAAACGGTAAGTCGTGGAAAGTTGAAATTTGGTAAGAAAACTCCTAGTGGGGTCTAGTTGTGCTCCTCTCGTTTTGATAGCACTCGGATATTTCAAAAATGGTCTTTTACACCTTTTTTGTGGGTTAATCATTGTTAATTTCGATGCAAACTCAAGCGGTGCTTTAATTTGGCGGTCACATGGCAATATATCGGCAGGCTTTTGGTCGCCAAGTTTTTTTGCCAACTTGGCGAAAAACTTGGTGATTTTTTTAAATGTATTTTCTTAAATCTGGTTTCAATTTGGGCACTATTGGCAATGATTAGAGAGTGGGCCGTTGAATTACAATGTATGAGGAAATAAATCTGTGTAAAACATGAATTTTTGGTTCGTTTCGCAACAAACTAGGGGTGAAAATATTTAGTGTTTCCTTGCTTACTCCAGGCATGATTATCATTGGATTAGCGTGAAAGGAAGTCATTTGATGCACACATTAGCTCGTTTATTTCAACTTTCTCCTCAACTAAATCGATATCTGATGATAACATATTGTATGAACGATATTTAAATAGTACTGCAAGTACTCATTATATAACAGTAAGTCCTCATTTTTAAGTAGGTAGGCGATGCTTGCCAATGTGCTTATGTACATGTATTGTAGTTGCGAAACATATTGTTTACTCAAATTATTTTTTAGAACTTATATTACAATCAATTAGATGTGTGATAAGGGGCTAGCTTTGATCTTAGCATGCAATATTTTCCGAAACCCTATTCTGGAATATTTATCATAAATTTAAAGTCGCATTCTGTAATAAAATGAATAACAAACTCTTGAAAGAACAAAAAGAAAAATTGCTTTGAAAGCGCACACATAATTAGCATTGTTTATTTTTCAAATACTTCAGAGGTTAAAATAAAACACAATTTAAAACTAATGCTCCACAGTTTCAGTAAAAGTTAAAATATGCTTTCTGCTCTTGGTTTAAGAAATAAACAAAAACAAAGCAGTTAAAGTCGTTGTTCTGACCGAATGACCTAAATTCATTCTTTTCTTGGCTAACTGCCAATGAAGTTTCTCTGAAATATTCCGTAAACCATGGCTCGTTTAAAGACGCGCCACGAGAGTGAAACCATTTGCTATTAAACTTTCCTTAAGTTAAAGCTACAAAGTTACGAAATAAACAATTTCTGAAAAAATATGAGATTCATTTAAGTTGTTGATCCCACTTCTCATGCCTGGTTTTAAAAGAAATGTAAGATGTTAAGGAACAATTTCTTTATGGGATCGGAAAATGCGAATTTATTTCAGATACTATAACATAATTTCCTAAAATATACGTAACAAAAGCAATATACAAATGTGTGAGGTAAATGCAAAGAAAAATGTTGCTTTGGTTTCAAATAAAAGTAAAATCATTGAATATGTTGCTAATGTAAAGAAATCACCGAAGTTCAGGGTTATGTTGCGTTGTTCCGGTTATTTTTGCTCCATTTCAGGGTATCCAAAAAGTCCTTGAAAAATCTTTAAATTGAATAGAAGAGCAACAAATGGTCTTTTTAAGATGCGGCTTGTGCAATAATGCTTCACAGGTTTATGAATTTTTAATGAAATCGTTAAAACAGTAAGAAAAACAAATTCTTACTGTAACGAAACAGCGAGTCGTCTAGTGGTAAGGGAAGTCTGGCTGACAATGGGAGGCCTCGGGTTTGAATTCCAACTCTGGTATGGATGTACTTTCTCTCTCCTGCCCTTACCCTTTCTTTGTTTAAATGTGTTGTTGTGCTGTGAATGGTTGCCCACATTATAAACGGGTAATTATAGCATGCATGTGCTGTGAAAGTCGGACTTCACACCAAATTATGGCACAATTGGAAAAGTGAAATAGCGTACCTCGAATTGTCAGCCTAGCAGGCACAAGACACCAACTACAGCGATTTTTTTATAGCTATTCTTCTTTTTTTTTCCTGTTTTACTCTGTCATAAGAAATTCTACAACCTATAAAGAAATAAGGGCCAAGCGGTGTATATATATATATATATATATATATATATATATATATATATATATATATATATATATATATATATATATATATATATATATATACACGACAATTTGTTGCTTTTGAATGATTTTTTAAACTGTGCCAAGGGTCTTCAGATAACCTGTATATTTGACATTTAAAAAGAACGGAAAACGAGACAAAACTAGAAGTATCAATGCTGCAACACTCATTTCGCAGAGGCAGAGTTATAAAACGAGTTGTCTACGCTTTATTTTCTAAAAAAGAAAAGAAAAGTTATCAACATTGTACACAGCTTATTGCTTTTTACAATGATTGCAAAGTTACTGTTTAGAAGCTACTTTACAACTGTTGAAAGTGACATTCAGAACACATTTACATGTATCATTTACAAAAATTTCGTCATTTTGTATAGTGTGAATCTCTCTCTTCTTTTCTTTGTCTCTCCTAACTACCAGTCAATATAATGTGTCGAAGCATTATGGATAGTTTTGTGGCCTTTTTTTTCCAGTTACAATGCCACCCCATTCCGCGGATAATCGGCAAGTAAAAATGTTACATCCGTCCAAATGGATTGAACCAACTTTAGATCTCTGCCATTCTCGAAGAGTTCTACTTGCAACTCATTTTTCATTCCATTTATGTAGGTCGTATCACATATTAGAAACGTAAAACATGAGAATTTTTTATTTTATTTGGTTTATTTAATACACATTGTGCCCAAATTCTATATTCTAAAATCTTCATCCATTTTTCAAACTTCAATTATGCCAAATTTCACACTTCTCTCCCGTACATGGTTAGTTTAATATCGGGCACGAAATTTTTCCTCGAGAACTAATGTATATATGTTTTTTTCAAAAGCATCAGCAGAAATACCTACGTAGCTACAGACTAATAACGTAAAAGTTACTTTATTTAAACAAGAATTGAAATAAAATATTTAATATCCATAAGGTAATTTCAGGGAATTTGTTTTCTTTTCGGGCCAACATTATTAATCACTATAAGTAACAACGTATTATGTAGTAAAATTAATCGTCTGTGGAAGATAATAACTGATCAAAAGGTGTTGATTTTCCTTTGTAAAAGCGCTCCTGCTTGATAAATGACTATTTAAGCAAGTTACTCATTTCTGCCATACATATAAAAATAAATAAATAAAGAAAGAAATACAAGTAATGAATAGAATTTTTTTAGGTAATTAATTATCCAAGCACAGCTCCTAACTATATTTCGTTTTTTTTTTTTTCATATAACTTTTACATAAGCAGTCGTTAATCGAACTTATCGTCGTCTTATGTCCATAACAAAAAATATTACTTTTTTAAGTTATACATATAGCAGATTATATAAATATTTAGTACAATATTATGTACAATAATTGCGTCTTCATTTTGTCAGTATTTAAGGTTTTAAATGAAGATGCTCGAGGTGTTTAAAGTAAAAAATTATACTTATGATTGCTTACAACAGTTTGCCAAAGTGTTCTTTTTGTAAAGATGTTAATCATTTATGTAAAAGACCATTCGTGCAAAAAGTATAACTCTCATTATTGGTTTAAAATGGCATGGCAAAAATATTAACCAACTAAACGATAGTTAAAGAGTTTTGTCACGCAATGGCTTTAGATAACAAAAAGTATGTTGGTGTTTTTTACATTTATTATTTTCAAAAAGCTTTCTATAAAGCATCGCATGTTGCTCTACTAAACAAATTGCTTGTATTGGGATAGGAGGATTAAACACTTGGAGTTATAAAGTGGCTTCCTGTCAAGAAACAGATGTTATTTGTAGAGGAAAATAATTTTTAGTGAACTGATATTTTAAGTCTTTGTCCACGAGATTCCGTTTGATGGCTATTGTTGCTGTTTTTATAAATGAATTAAGCGGAGGATTTGTTAGGAACATCAGTATTTCCATAAACGGTGTAAAAATGTAGGGACTGTTAAGCACACAAATCTAAACTACTAGATATGCTTCTACATGTAGTGTGTTTGTTTGACTATAGATAGGCGGATTATGAAATATGGTTTAGCTACGCTTCCTTATGTGTTTTTTTTTCTATTAAATCATATTGCCTTATTGCATTTTGCAGTTCCAAGCCAATTTTTTTAAACAGATTATATACTTGATCATTAACGTATAAAAAACAAAATAGCCGAAGAGTTACCAAATTTATATCACTCAACGCAGACAAGATCTTTATTACTGAACGTGCTATGTTGTTGCGAAATTCAACTCTGTGTATTTATTGAATATTAAAGATTTTTTAAAAAAATCTTCCCTGGAACAGTTTATCATTCATGAACTCATAAATAATTTCTAATAGTAACAGAAACAAATTCACTTGCAGGAATAAATAGTTTTTCTTCGGAAAAATATCAACTTTTAATCAAAATATGTATTTTATGAACACTTAGTAATACCAGCGGATTTTTTTTTTAAGAAACTGCTGAATCTCCCCTCTTATTGAAAAATATATTTATCTTGAATCAAAAAACTACAGAATAACGCCGCTTTCATAAAACTTCGTTCGAGATTAGATTCGTATCAAAGATATGGAATCTTTTTAAAGGTATTGACTGCAAAAAATCACATATAGTGAGTGAGAAAATTTAACCGAATGCTTTCTTCTATGTAGCTATCTATCTAGATCATACATTTGATCTCTTTTCAACCGTCAAGTTTTCAACGATTATTTTCAACTATTAGTTTTCCTTTCTGTGTGTGACCGTGTGTACACGGTATATTTTGATAAACAAAAAATATTGTTTTTTGAATGCATGCATTTGTTTATACGTGTATGCATCTTTAACTTCCATACAAAATCATAAGGGGTTAGGGGCGGGTGTAGTTAAGGGTAGTGCTGAAACTTGTGGTCAGAACCTTTGAAGTCATAGTTTTAGCGTAAAAAAATAACAAAATAATATAAAATTATGTATAAAAAATAATAAAAATATTCATATAGTTGCAATGTACACAGTAATAAAAGAAAATAAATGCACAAATAAATAAATATAAACTAGCACTGCTGATTTAAATGCAAAAAATAAGATACAAAACTATTTATTACACAGGCGTCCACATGACTTTTTTTTTAAATAATGGCAATGGATCAAGTGATTATTTACATTTCAATCACAAAATGTATAAAAAGCAAAATTAAAAGTACATTAAATAAACAACGTTGATTTTTCAGTTATAATTGCGCTCTTTCTGTGCTTAATTTCTAGAAATAACAAGTTAATCTTTTTGTGTAGTGTTACGCTAAATTTTCAATGCTTTCGCACAGCTTCCGATTCAATTGGGAGACTCCTGAATTTTTAGTTCTTCCTCTCGATTTTCCAAATAAAGTAAATAACTCAAAACATTTTATTTAAATAAAGGAATCTCCTAAAAGAAGGAGATTTTAGTGATTAGAATTGCAGAAAAATCCGTACGACAAAACAATCGCGCCCGTTAAAATAAAGCTAATTTATTCACGTATAAGAACTCTGCACATGTTAAATCATTTTTGAAACATGTATATTTATTTTTTTTTCTTTTTAAAACTTTTAGTTCCACAAAAGATCCGAGAAACTAATTTTTCCACAGCAAGGAATGAGTTTACCACTTAGTAGATAAAAAAATCGTTTTCGGCATTTAATACTTTTGTTTTAAGATGCAGTTTTTTTTCTTACTTCACAGAAGTAAAAATAGTATTTTCAGTTTTCGATCTATAAGTCCTACCAAATTTCCAAACACATAATTTCGACGCCTATACAGTAGGATGGGTTAAAAAAATCGATTTCTTTACAGGCTCAATTTATGAAACGCCTAATACATGCTCAATATATAATTCCCTACTTTTTTAAAAAAATATCTTTTATCCTCAAGTTTTGGCAGCTAAATTTATTCATGCTACGTGTCCGAAATTTTCCTCTCGAGTCGCCCTAATTTTCCTCTTTCAATATTAGCATATATAATTTTAAGTTTAAGAAATTTCCATCATTCAACTTAAAATAACTTATAAATTTCCAAATGCTGCTAAAAATATATTCTTCATTGCTCACTTAGTAAAAAATTTTCAACTATATTTTATTTAACTCCCAGAAGGCATGTTTCGTAGTCATAGTGAATAGTGATTCTTTAATGTTTTTATTGAAGTATTTTAGATTATATTGTTTAATACTGAAGTACCGTTTGTATATTTTGTTAAAAACGCATTTTAATAATATTTTACGGTCATGCTAGAGTCATGTACACTCACACTCATTGTACTATTTATTTATTGTAATCGGAAATATTTCATAATGTTGTATCCGTCGTTTTTTTTTTTTTTTTTTTTTTTTGTGTGTGTGTGTGTGTGTGTGTGTCTTTGCGTACCGTAAACGTGGGCTACTTTGGCCCTAGGGTCGTTCTTTGGCCCAAATTTAAAAAATAAATAAATAAAACGTTCCCTGTAAACCGTCAGGAAGCAATTTATAAACATATTTTGACAGAATCCGTTATGGAGCAGCATCAAGGGCTCAGTAAGCGGATTCGTTGCTATTTTTTTTTTTTCGAACATGAAGTTTATTGCTAATTTATTAATTAGCGGTTTCATTTTCACAGCAAAATGTATTTTATGGCACTTTTTACAGAAATGTATTGCTTAACGGTTTTCTCTCCGAGGAAATCTTTCAATAAATTTCAGATTTAGGTTCTATTTTTGTCTTGTTCGTTTTTGTTAATTGCTACTTTGCTATTTAAGCTGTCTGTTGTCCATTTTCGTTGATTTTACAAGATGTATCTAAAAGTTCACACATTTGAATTGAAAAGGGGGTTCCTGGAAGCCCTGAAACACGTGTATTCTGTAATATGTTTATTTCTTCTCAACAAGGTTGGATATTTCCTGTTAACACATCTCCTGAACTAAAAATTGCGACCTACATTTTCCCAGCATAAAAACTTGAAAAAATCCGTCGGAGAGGTTAGGAAAGCTCAAGAAGAGTTGAAAGCTAAATTCTAAGCAGGAAAAACACATGAAAAAAACCTGGAATTCTCAGCAACGGATAAAGAGAGCGATTACGGACGCAATTCAACAAGGCTCAGAAACAAGGCTTTTATTATGAAGGATGAAGATGAACTAACATTTGCAGGAGGTTTGGAAAACATTGACCGAGTTGCAACTATACTTCTTACAAATTTTGTTAAATTTGTTGGAAATGTTCTGGAATTTCGCTGTTATAGAATGGAATGACTTAAGTTTCCAGGGATAACTGTTCATACGACAGAAGGAGGAGCTAATGTTGAAAGCATGAAACGCACCAAAAGGTTTTTCAAGTGACCTAAAATTTAATAATCTTTGTTTCACGAATGATGTTATCTTAATGAAATTATTCAATTTCCAAAACTGATGAATAGATGACTGTTTTCCGTCTGTAATTTCTGAGACAATAACTAGGTATGCACATACATTCTAAATTATTTAATTTTTCCTCAAAACATTTATGCGTGACTCAAACGAAATGTAAAATGTACTTTTCTCTCTAATAGGTAGTTTTTCCTATGAACCCACATCTTTCTGTGGCTATAGTTAGTTCTACAATGGTTTTAAGTAGGAAAAACCACTTTGGGCTAAAGTAACCCAAATATAAGGATAACAATGGAACGAATAAAAAACAGTTAAAAAGGGTAATAATACTTCTGAAACAAAGTGCTGAGCATTCAAAAATTAAATTTTTCCACAACTTGGAAATATGAATCGTTACAAAATTATTGAGAACAGATGAGAAAAGTTCCAAAATGAGGGTCAAAGAAGCCTCGTTTACGGTAATTAATTTTCATCATAAATTTAGTAATATAATCAATTTTATTATAATTTCATAGTATAACTTAAAACTTTTTAAAAACGTTGAGAAAATCGGTATGAGAACAGTGGCTTGGTTACAATCGTAAAACTCTACTCAAAAAATCCATCTCTTATTCTAACGTTCTTATAAAAGAAAGCAATATTTACCAAATTACATATAACTCTTGAACACCCAAAAATCAAAAAATAATGCATATAATATTTAATGCATATATTTAATTAGCATAAAAAGTTAAAAAATGCATAAACAAAGAACTCTGTATTAATCCTTGATATGCAATATAAAGAAGCAATTAAAAATAAATATTAACAACATTCTGTAGCAAATTTATCGTTATTGTCAAAGGTTTAACTTATCAACTTAAAACACAATTTAAAATAATTCCTTACACTTTGATGCTAAATAAAAATTCAAAATTAGTTTCATAAGTGTAGAACTAGCACCTATTTTTTTTTTCTATCAAGTTTTGAAAAGCGAGAAAATGCACAATGTTTCATAATGAAACGAAATATTCTTCTCATTTTTCATTTAAAAAGTCATGAATAAATTTAGCAGTTGCCAGAAAATTTGAGCGAAAGACAAACATGCTTCATAACTTAAGCAATTTAAAGGTTTTGGAATGGAGAATGAGTTTAGCTAGAACATTTCTTTCTTTCAAAGTACGCGTTTGTGGAGTTCAGTCGATTTATGCTTCTTATTTCCCACGACGGATAGCGGATTATGCAACAATGTAAGAAAATAATATTGCTCATTTTGTATTTGAAAAAAAAAATGCTAGAAACTAGGAAATGTTACTTTTTTGTGTTTCATTATTTCATCATAAAGAATGAAATGTTTCTGCGTTACATTGCAAGGCAAGTTGATTTTTCTTAAGGAAAAACCAACCTAGAGTGTATATATAATGGTATCTGTCGCTTTGTCTGAAATTAAGAGACAAAGTTAAATAACAAATTTAACAAGAAGTTAAACAAAATCTTTGAAACTTTGAAGCAGAACTATATTAAATACTTTTTTCCGTATATATATATATATATATATATATATATATATATATATATATATATATATATATATATATATATATATATATATATATATATATATATATATATATATATATATATATACATACACAGTTGGCTCTCTGTTTAACGACTTTCAAGGGACCACAAAAAATCGTCCTTAAGTAGAAAGCGTCCTTAAATAGAATGCTTTTAACATTGTAGTGAACCATCTAGGACTGTGAAAAGCCTCGTTAAATAGAGCGTCGTTAAACATAGAGCCAACTGTGTGTATATATATATATATATATATATATATATATATATATATATATATATATATATATATATATATATATATATATATATACCACATCTGATGGTAAAAAAATCGTTTTTCTTAACTTAATGCGTACGCAACATTTATAAATAATGAAAAAAAAACAGTTTTTACAATTAAAAGATTTTACTAAATAAATAAAAAAGATATTAGAATTATTTCACCGTAGGTTTAAAATGTGAAATAATTCACCAACTCTATTATTTATCGCCTAACTTGCCAAGTGAACACGCTTCCGTAACCCTGCTATATTGCCTAGAAAGAGTAGTGTGTCGACCGTAGAGTTTTCCAACGTGATTCTTGAAGACAAATTTGGGGCCATCAGCTAGAAGACAGTGCGGTTAGGGATGGGCTATATTTGCTAGTTTTCAATAGTAGATGCGGGATTTAGAAAAATTCGGTTATGCGTTAATGTTATTTTTCATTATTTTGATGAATGATTATTAAAACGAGCCTGAATGAGAAACATAGCGTCCTTCCTGGGCACAGCGTCTTCTGGATTTTCCTCAGATTTGACCTCACTTTTCGTCCGTCAATCGGCACACTATCCTTTCTAGGGACTATAACCCTGCTTCAGAAGACGAGGGTAGTTAAAAAAAACACAGTTTATCTAGAACAAAAAAAAAAAAAAAAAAAAAAAAAAAAAAAAAAAACGCTTCCCCGTCATTGTAAAAGAATAATTCAACTTAAATTCAGAGAACAATCAATATAAAATAATCATTTAAAATTTTAATTTTATGAAACCAATTGCTGCGCTAAAAATTAGAAACATTAAAGTTTAACTATTCCAATTTTTAAAATTATATTCAATAAGTAGATAATTTAAAAAAACACAATAAGCATCTTACGTGACAAACTATATGATTATTTCAAATAAATACAGAAAAACAGTTTTAAATTTCTGACATAATGCGTTGAAAACGCTAAAAAAAGCTGAAAATAGCCAAAACTTTTACGCATTTGCGGTAAAAAAGTAATTACAGTCAAATCTCGTTAATTCGAATTTTATAACCCGAGCATTTCTTTATTTTGAAGTTTTTATCAGGTCCTAAACTTTTGAGACTGTTATGGAAAATTCTCATTATTCAAGCTACCAATAACTCGAACGTTTTAGCTGTTCCCTTGGGACTGCGAGTTATCGAGAGTTGACTGCATATCAAATGCTTCTATTTTGTTTTAGAAATTTTATGCTCTTATTGGCAAATTTTCCTGGGTACCCATCACCGAAAATAAGAAAAACAAAGAAATAATATTTTTTCCTATAATTTTGCTAAAAAGGTCAAAAAGAAGCATTTGGTCTAAACTTCAAAGCATTTGCGGCCTTTTCCACACTATCCATCATTAAAGATAGGAAAAAATAGTTTTTTTTGGCCCACCGTAATAAGACTGCTTTTTGAGAAATGAATTTCATTAATTGTCTGAGATCTTTGATGATATATATCCGTTTGTCGCATAATATTACATTATCGACTGTGATATCTTGCACATTTTAAGAAAGGTGTATATTTTCAGTACAAAGTGATTCAATCTGTAAAATTGAATCTTTTTCATTGAAAGTTTTCAGCAGATTTTATCCTTTCTGACATAGCGCTGCCAAAGAAATATTGATACGAAAAGAAATAGCGTCTGAACATTTCATTTCAATCCATCATGGTTTTTATATATATATATATCAAACACATTTTCCTTTAGAGCTTTCTAACTAAAATCAAATAAAGGAAATCTTATTTTCAGAAAGTTGCTGCGAAAATCTGATAGGGATCGGTAAAAAGCTATAACCCATAAAAACATTTTTAAAAAATGGAAATGCGCCTCCTTACTTCTTTTGCTCATTTATGTTTTGTTTGCATATTTAGAAGCTAATTGACGAACAATAAGATGCATTATAAGTTGTTTGTCTGTTAACCAATGATACTGATGTTATTCCCAGTTCACTGACATTTAAAATTTCAATCCACCTCAAATGTATCAAAAGTTAATATTGAAAAGGGTAAAAACAGGGGGAAGGACCTTTCGTTTTGGCGAAACTGGGGAACATCGTGATAATGACTTTGTAAAATGATTTTAGTCTCGGTGAAAAGAAACAATGCTGAATCTAAGAAAAAAAATGGAGAAAATTTTCTTTTCATTGTTTTCCTTACTTGAATATAATCACATTAAAAGTTGCAATCTAGATGAAAAATATTTGTTCTGGAGAGGCTAATTTTGGTAGGGTTCCGCTGTGTTGTTCCTTCGTACTTGCTTAGGCAGTACTTATACTCAAATTGGAATGGTGATGTAGTGGTCTTAATGTGTTGTGTGTGTGTCTCCAACTTAAGATTTTCCCTCCGAAATTTTTGGTTTTAAATTAGGTAATTGCACTAGAACTTCAATATTAAAAGAAAATTGAGTAATACAACATAAAGGTATAGTGCAAAAAGCATGCACATATACGTATTACCTTTAAATTCATTGATTCTATATAATTTGAACTTTAAAAAATATAATCGAGAAAGAACACCCAAG